>NC_058518.1:482426158-482726553 GCF_904849725.1 Hordeum vulgare subsp. vulgare | reverse complement strand
ACCTTCAATATGACTTCATGTAGCTGGCCGTGCTACCCCGCGCCCTGTCGACTTCAAGCTCTTATGTGTGCACTGCCTTGAATCAACCCATGCGCATAGCATGTCGAAGCCGCACAAGCCCTCAGACCCGCACCACGTGTTTCCACGCCCCAGAAGTTGGCCACCATCAGCATCACGCTCCTATGTCGTCGTTGCTGAAATCACCGCCATCTTCTACTTTGACCGACATCCCCGTCGATCCGTCAAACAGTACAGTCCGACCCAGCCGAAAATTATCCGACTGCAACCATGCTCCACCTTGCGTCGTGTCCGCCCGCACATCTACATGCATTGTTTGACGCCCTATGTATGCATGATCACGTCACGACGCGCTCCAGACTTCATCCGATCCTTGTACGCACGTCGCCATCCTTGGTTTCGTTTGACCGCTAGTCAAACAACACCACTGCTGCCATACCGTCATCTCCTTAGCGTAGGAAGCAAAGAACCCAAAAGTAGTCCCTGTAGTCTCATGTGTATGTGTGCGACCAACAATTTCATCCACTCCTATAGCACCATGGTACTTCTTGACTATTTCTTGTTCTACTATTTTCCATGCACGAGATCAACATGCTAGTCACCAGCAGATTTCATGTTCCAACACATTGCAATACCTTTAAGAACCGATTTTTTTTCTTAACAAATCTCACCCTGCAACTTCCTCGTACACACGTTCCGCGGTTCCGGCTTCTCACCACACAATGTGCACAAGCCTGGGCCATCGCCAGCTGGTTCTCAATGGGTCGTCCACCCATCACGGCCTATAGCTCCTTGAGGCAACCACCGCTTGGAACAGGACCCTCGTGGACACCTGCACGTTCACGGACAGCCTGCGTACATGCCGCTTCGCGTGAGCGCATGCGCCGCCGCTGCCACGCGTTCGATCAGATCGATCGCTTCCTACTTGCGCGTGTGCTTTTCCAACTCGCCGAGAGCGCCACGATCCAGTCTGCAGCTTGATTATGTCGGTATGTTTCCGATTGCTTCAATTCCGTCGAAAAACACCACTCTCGATAGCATCCGATTGATTTTGTTGACCACACTGCAATCCTCCAACGAGTCGGCAGCGACTCATCTTAACTGTCTTGTTGTCTACTAGACCAATCTGCTATCGAACATCGAGCGATCAATTCCGTTGCTTCCGTTGTTCATACAACTCGCAACCATAATCACCTTCGACCTTCTTCCTCTAGATCAACGAATCTGCGACCTCACAAACCTTGCTCATGATACCACTTGTTACGAATAATCCAAGGCATTCTGTTGATCATTCGAGGACCAAGCAATCACACAAGCACGACACCGAGATTTGTTAACGAGGTTCACCGATATGGCTACATCCCCGGGGCCTGACTACGGACGCTCCTCCCCGTGACACCGTCACAATACCGCACCTCGGCCGCCCGGGCGCCGGCACACGTCGCTGGCTCCCCGCACACCCGTGCTGTTATGTTGGCATAGGTTACATCATGTGTCTACCCCCGCTATATATGAGAGGCCTAGGATACAAGTGTCCTATTAAGACACGACTCCATATCCTGTCTAAACACAATACTACTCAGAGTCCAACTGTAACCTACCTTGTACGATAATATTTGACACAACTCTAACAGTATATAAAATAGCACAAGCTCACCGGACAAGAAATTGCCACCTTGCAATAACCAACAAAGAGCAAATTACATGTAGCATGTACTCTCTCCGTTCCTAAATATAAGTCTTTTTAGAGATTTTATTAAAAGACTACATACGGATGTATATAGACATACTTTAGAGTATAGATTTACTTATTTTGCTTCGTATATAGTCCACTAATGAAATCTTTAAAAAAACTTATATTTAGGAACGGAGGGAGCACGTATGTAAGAGTTGAAAGCAAAAGGCACCATTGAGTAATTAAATTGGTGTCCCAACCGGCCGGATCGCCTCAATTTCTTGCGTGTGTGTCTCAAGCCTGGTCTCAAACCAGTTGCATGTGTGTCTCAAGTCCCGACAGCACAGCGTGTCTCAGCTACGTCGTGTTTATCAAGTGCATCGTTTACTTGTCAATTTTCTACACAATAAACGAGCACAAACGAACGTGCTGACAAACAAACCCTGCATCCAGTCAGTCGTCTACCAAGGCTAAGGTCGCACTAATATAATGATGGTACCTTGCAACCAGCGACAACAAGACAGTTGACAAACTATACTCCTAGTCGTCGCCAAATTAGTTATTCCTCCGTTTCAGAACGTAGTGCATATAGATTTTTAATAGTGTATTTTTCATGACATACAACTCAAGTTTCAGTTGTAAGTTCGACAACAGAAGATGCGCGCATGACCTATAAACCAGAAATCAGAGAATGCATACACATCTTGGTAGGGTAGATGCTGAGCGAATGATAATTCCTTTCGATTTTAACGCGTGTCGTGGTCAGGTACCCGGACGACCCATATGACCGTGCTTGGTTACCATGGAGCAACCCCAAGTTGTGGCTGGACATCTCAACGAAGGATAAGATCCAAGAGAATATCGGCAGCCTCCGCCTCCAAGCGCCGTCCGCTGTGTTGCAGACTGCCGTCACGGCGCTCAACGACTCCATGTCCAGGATCGTCGAGTTGTCATGGAAGACGGAGCTGGAGCACGTCGACCGAATGCTCGGGTACACATTTGTACCACTTTTTTTTTAACTCTATCACTTATAGAACTACACAGCCATGTACATAATTAACGTCCATTATAGATGCGTTGCCATCTTGTATTTCGCCGAGTTGCAGATCCTGGAGGGCAATGCCATGCGCAAGTTCAACACTATCGTTGACAGTGGACCCAACCTCCCATACAGGCCGGAGTACCTCGTTGGCGACGCCTTATACAGTGGTGAACCCCACGAGTGCTTAAGACGGTACAACATCACCATGATCGCCATGACAAAGTGAACGCTACCACCGATCATCAACGCCTTCGAGTATTTCTCCAACATCTCTACACCCAATGTTGGCACTGACGTTCAGAATGGTAAACATCTACATATGACCTTATTTAGTTAGCACATGAGATCAATCATCGATGTGGGTTGATTACTACATTGTCCGAATAATGACTAACCCGCGTGATCTCTGATTACTGTACTTCTTTATCTTCTATGTTACTGTTGACAAAAAAAGTTTTTGCCATCAACGCAATCAAGGTTAAGTATCAGATGAAAAAGAAATGGATGGGTGACCCGAAGACTTTTGTGTGGGATGGGTTGACCTGCAATTATGTTATATCCGGGCGTCCAAGAATCACAAGCATGAAAGTTCAAATTTAACTTGCGATCATGCACAAGAAATCTCCCCAAAATGAGAAATATATTCGTGTCGTCTGAACCATTGTGTGTATCTACAAAAATATGTCATCAGGCGGTCTGAAATGTGATATATCATCTTATTTCAGTGATCTAAAAAACATCAAATCTTTGTAAGTAGGAAATTTATATCCGTTTTCACATTATTTTTGTTATGGAAGAGGTTCACTTATTTGTATGTTTTGCAACCTTATTTCAGGGATCTTTCATACAATAGGTTAGCAGGGTCAATTCCCAATGTTCTTACACAACTACCTTCTCTCACGTTGTTCTAAGCAACTTTGAATTATATGTCGTCTTTGATAACTAATATCTGTTGTGCTACCAATATTTCAATGCCAACTTTTTGGTCCATCCAGAGATTTGACAGGTAACCAACTTAATGGATCCATACCCTCCGGGCTTCTAGAGAGAAGTCAAGATGGCACCCTAATTCTAAGGTTAATCCATCATATCTTACATATATCTGCACCGCCATTTAGGTGTTTGATCGTTGCTTTGATATTTTTTTCTTCTTCTTGATATATTCAACAAAAACTCAAACCTTTGCATCAACAACAACTCTTGCCAGCAAACAAAAAGGAAAAAACATTTCTTAGATTGTCGTTTATGTTGTTGTTCCTATAGTTGTGGCTGGTGTGATTGGAGCACTTGTAGTACTTCTGATTCTCATGGTGAGAAAAAAGAAAGGTGAAACACATCAATAGTTCTACATTACTGCACCTAAGCAAGCAACAATTGGTAATACTAGTTTGATTCTTGAATTTTGAAGTATCTACAAAGTGCAACAAACGAGAAGATCGTCAACACCTAGACAATCACCGATTCACATACAAGGAACTAGAGACCATAACGGACAATTTCAAGATAGTGCTCGGCCAAGGAGGGTTTGGAACTGTTTATGATGGCTTCTTGCAGGATGGTACCCAAGTTGGAGTCAAGCTGCGGTCTCAATCTCGAGTAAAGATGTAAGAGAATTCTTGACAGAGGTAAAGTATTATCAACTATACGAGAGCATGGTGTATCAACATATTAGTTAAGTGAGTTTAATAAGTCAATTTAGAAACTTTGACATTTTCCTTCTAATTCTTGATACAATAACAAAGATTCATCACAATAAGCTTGTATCGTTAGTTGGTTATTGCAAGGATGGGATGCATTTTGGCTCTTGTCTACGAGCATATGTCTGAAGGAAATCTAGAACTTAAACTGAGAGGTGTTCTAGTTGGCCTGTTAGAATAGCATATGGTATCTCTATATCAAGTTACACACTACTAACACCCGACAAACTTCTAGAGGGAGCAATCAGAACGATATATCCTTAACTCGGAGACAAAGGCTCTGTATCGCACTACAATCCACACAAGGTATACTTTAATCTAGAGTATGATCTTCCTTTTGTTGTTTTCGATCTCCACGCTTTGCTAGAATTTAACATATGTTGATGCGTGACTTATGTATCATCTCTGTCAAATACGATGTGGACGCAGGACTTGAGTATTTGCACAAGTCATGCAGACCACCCTTCATGCATCGTGACATGAAGACATCAAACATCCTACTGAATAAAGATCTTGAGGCCAAAGTTGCCGACATTGGCTTGATGAAGCCTCTCAATAACGACGATGAGACACATATATCTATGGTACGGGTGATTGGCACATGAGGCTACCTCGCACCCGAGTAAACACTGATACCTAACTTATTACAATATTTTGGTTGCCAGCTTGCCAACCATTTTGATTAGTATATCTTTGTTGTGACTGACCCGACCAATTGTGATGCAAATGCATCCCATGCTTATGCTATGTACATACACAAGTATGCAGTAACCTTGCAACTGAACGAAAAGAGAAACACATATAGCTTCAGTAATCACTGTTAGGAAGTATTAGTATTAGTCTAAGAGTCCTTATTAGTATTAGTATTAGTCTAGGAGTCCTTATTAGTCTATGTTCCTTGCACCTCAAGTCATGTGTAATATATATATGTCCCTTGGACCTTCAATATAGACAAGTTGCTTTCCTAACATGGTATTAGAGCCTTAGGTTATTTTTTCGCACGCGCAACTCGTGCTCCGATCCAATCTCCACGCAGCCGCCGTCTGTCTGCTGCTACCTCTCTCGATCTCCTCCTACGGCTGCTTCTCGCAGGATTGAATCCTGCCGCAGGTGCCTACGCTGCTGAGTCTTCCTCCTCCTGCTGCTCCCGCAGGTTCTGCTCGTCTGTGCCTCGTGGCTCTGCTCCCCGTCCTGCCGCCGACTCCTCGTCTGCTCCGCCGGCCCGGCTCGAAGCCTCCAGATCCCGCCGGATCGGATCGGGTGAGTGAGCTCGTCCCGCTCGAGCTCCCGGTCCAGCACGTCCAGGTCCATACTTGCTCCCATCACCGGCCCTGTTCGAAGCCTCCAGATCCCGTCACCGCTCCAGGTCAAACTCCCAGAAGCGGCTCCCAGACTAGCACTGCCAGGATCTGCCTGTTTCCCTGATCTAGTCTGATCTCCAGCTTGGATCAAGGCTCTGCTCCCGGTCGTGCTCTCCAGGTCGCGCCGTCCTCTGCACACTCCCGATCGGATCGGGCGTTCCCCTCGTTGTTGACCAAAAAAAAAATGTCTACTGCATCTGGCTATGTTGGTGTCCCTCGCTGTTCGGTGATCTTCGATGGTACTAACTACACCGAGTTCACTGGCTTCATGCGCATTCACATGCGTGGCATCCGTCTCTGGGGAGTTCTCTCTGGCGAGGTGTGTTGTCCGCCACGTCCGGTTCCTCCCATGGCTCCTACTCCGCCGACCCCACCGGCTCTTCCTGCGGATGCTCCTCAGACCACAAAGGATGCGGCTAAGCTTGATGATGAGGCCGCTGTGAGTGCTTATGATGCGAAGGTCTTGGCTTATGAGGAGGCTCTTCAGGTGTATCACGGTGCTCTGTCCGCTTACACCCAGTGGCTTGATGATGATGCTCGTGCTGCAGCTGTTCTCACTGCTAGTGTTCTGCCTCAGTTTGCCTCTGAGTTTTTGGGCCTTCCTATTGCCTTTGAGATGTGGACTTGCCTTCGTCAGCGCTATGCGCCCTCTGGTGATGCCTTATACCTCTCCGTGGTTCGTCAGGAGCATGCTCTTCAGCAGGGTGAATCTACCGTTGATGACTTCTATGCACAGAGTTCTGCTATCTGGCGCCAACTCGATTCTCTCCGCACCGTTGGTTGTCGTACTTGCCCCTGTTGCCAGGCTGTCCAGACCAACTTGGAGTTTCATCGCGTCTACGAGTTCCTGTCTCGGCTCCGTAAGGAGTTTGAGCCCCGACGTGCTCAGTTGTTTGCTCGTGGCCGTATTTCTCTCATGGAGGCGCTTTCTGAGATTCGTGCTGAGGAGACTCGCTTACGTGGTGCTGGTTTGCTGGAGGTTCCCTCGGTGCTCGCTGCTCGGGCTACTTCTACGCCACCTGCTGCACCGACCCCTTCTCACTCGAGTGCTCCGCCGCTCTTGCCCACTCCTTTTGGAGGCTCAGGTTGCCCCCGTCCACATTATGGCTATTGTAACAATGATGGTCATATTGAGTCCCACTGCTACACGAAGAAGAAACACTTGCGCCAGGCGCAATCATCATCTACAGAGACTTCGTCATCTACCTCGACAGCTTCAGCCATCGCTTTGACTGAGCAGGATATTCTGAGACTTAAGCGTCTGCTCGCTGCTTCAGGTTCTTCCTCGACGGGTACTGCTGGTATTGTGACTCAGGCTTCCCACACTGAGCAACCACCTTCTACACAGTTAGGACCGTCTCGCGCACACTCTGGTTGGAATTGGCCTTCGCCACCATGATATTATTTTTTCTCTTCCGCTGCCATCATCCCTAATCTAGTGTGTGTTTTCTAGTTTTCTTTGTTTTCCGCTGCGTCCACCAAATCCGTTGATATTTTGTGTTTTCTCATGCCATGTGAGTCCACCATACCTTAGTCCGTCAGCCTTTCTCCGGTCCTGATCCTTTCTAAGCAACTTTTGTGGCCTATTTGCCCTTGTTGTTTTCTATAGGATTTTCTGGCCTTCTGTTCATTGTCGATCTACGTCCATCGTGCCTTATCCGCCGAGTTTCTTTCGCCGACGGTTCTCATGGACTATGATTTTCTGCACAATGTTTTATTCTCTTGATGTGCCATCTTCTTTTGACAACCCATCTTCTCTTGATACCTTTGTTGTATCTTCAAGTGATGCGGTGTCTTCCTCTGATGTGTCATCTCTTCGGTGTCTTCCTCTTGATGTGCTATCTTCTTTTGACAACCCATCTTCTCTTGATACTTATCTTGTATCTTCAAGTGATGCGGTGTCTACCTATGATGTGCCATCTCTTCGTTATCTCCTTCGGCGACTCGACAAGTTTTGAAGACTCTTCATGCTACGACGACACTCTCAAGACGCGGATTTGGATTATCATTTTTTTAGTATTACACTTCTTCAAATGCAATGCTATTGCATACGCTTTGCATTTGAGGGGGGGTGTTAGGAAGTATTAGTATTAGTCTAGGAGTCCTTATTAGTATTAATATTAGTCTAGGAGTCCTTATTAGTCTATGTTTACTTTCCTTGCACCTCAAGTCATGTGTAATATATATATGCCCCTTGGGCCTTCAATATAGACAAGTTGCTTTCCTAACAATCACATGACAACCCACCATCCTTCAATCTACAGAGGTCATCCATATCATCCAATGGGCACGACTTCACCTTTCGGGGGGCAACATCGAGGAAGTGGTGGATGCCCGAATGCTAGGTGACTTCAAAGTGAACAACATGTCAAAGGCTGTGGACCTTGCGCTCAAGTGCACTGAGCATGACCCCGCATAACGACCCATAATGACTGATGTGCCTGCCCAGCTGCAATACTGCCTCGAGTTGGACAACGAAGACCAAACCATATGCAATGCTAACAATAACTTCCACGTGATGAAAGATAGTAGTCGCGACAATGATCTACTGATGATGTAAGGCTAGGCACCATTTTGTTTGACATGGGCAATGTCATTTGTTGGCAAGGCGCCAACATGATCATCTGTCATGCACTCTTGGTGCATGGTAAACATTCCATGTATTATTTATTAGGGATTCTTTTACATTAATCCCAGACTTATTCTTCGGTGACACAAAAAGATTTTATGTCTCATTCCGATCCATGCATCTCCATCGAACCTAGTCCTATACTGGGAGAAGTGTCACTTCATGTTGAACGAAAATATGTTTGTTGGTCATAGAATTTCCGAAAGAGGTATTAAGGTTGGTAGAGCTAAGGTTAAAGCTATAGAAACGTTGCCATGATCACTATGAACAAATCACATGAAATTTTTAATTTTGATGTTACTTTTGTTTTCCAAATGTGTTGTGATCCAAAGAAGCGTTATTTGCCATGATCACTAGTCGTGCACGATAAACATTCCATGTACTATTCTCTCAAACTATTGATTTTCTACATTAATAACGTGTTTCTTTGTTTGGCATTAAAGGTTTTCCGATTTCACATACGACATTTCCGACTGAATATTTTATTTCTTGGAGTTGTCATTAGCTCAAACATTATTTTGTGAGTGCTCAGACATGTTTAACTAACTCATGACCTAAATACCGTAGCGAGTATGGTATGGTCATTGATTGAGAGTCATATTTTCACTGCCGGCTTCATACTGTGCAAGAACATGATGGTGTTCACGCAATATGATTGGGGCCTTTGTGACAATTTCTTTAGCGATAAGAAAATTTGGAGTTGTGCTACCTGAAAAGTGCGTCAACATATATTTCTGTATATTCGTATTCTATATGTCAAGAAAGATCCTTTAAAATCATGAAAAGATAACATTCCATATATATAGACAATAAATAGATAAGTTGAACAAAGTCTTCATCATGCCATATCACCCTCAGAACAATATACACGCACGCGTCCACCTCAATCTATGTGTTGTTCCTCTAGCTTGAGACACTCTTGTAGTTGTGCTACCACCTTAGTCATCGTGGGTCGTTGAGTAGGAGCTTGCGCAGTGCATTTGAGCGCGATGTCCGCAACCTTCCAGACACTATTGATATCATAGTCACCTTGTATGTGAATGTCCGCCACGTCTTCAATGTTGCCCCGTGCAAGGTGTTGTCGAACCCATTGGATGATATTGGTTGGTTCCGGGCATTGTAGGATGGGTGGACGCCCCGTTATAACTTCCAACAACACGACCCCAAAGCTGTATACATCACTTTTCTCGGTCAGCTGCAGGGCTGCCGCGTACCTTCACACAAGAAGATGAGTACATGGTATATTAGATGTGCTTTCACTATGGTTGCTCACATGAGATTGGTTAATTAATATACTCAAAATTGTAAGCAAAAGCAACTAGAAGATGGTATGATGTCTTTTACTCAGGGGCAAGGTAGCCGCGTGTGCCAACCAGCCTGGCTGTGGATACATGTGTGTCACCGTCCTGATTGAAAGCCTTGAGCAAGCCAAAGTCAGCGACCTTGGCCTCGAGATCCACATTCAATAAGATGTTTGATGTCTTCACGTCCCGATGCACAAAGGCTGGGCTGCATGCAACGTGTAGATATTCCAGCCCTGTATCCACATCGCACCAATATGATTTCAAGAACAATCACATTAGCAAGTTTCGATCATGTAAGATTTGGCTTCCAGTGAAACAAATAGATGGAAATTAGCAACGCAAATTTAAAGACCAAATTTCACATCGTAAGAATACCTTGCGCGGACTCCATTGCAATACGGAGCCTCTGCCTCCAAGTTAAAGATCTACTATTGCTATCTTTCCCTACAAAAGATAGAAGAACACTTACTGGTATGATGATGGGACTAACCGTTAACTCAAATGGTTCGACGCAAGAAAAAAGGGAGGGAGGGGGGGGGGGGGGGGGTAGAAAAAGAGAGATAACTCAATTGATACGAAGTGAGCCTAGTTCCCTTAATTACATGGCTGAGAGACTGGGTATTGGAATCAATTCCTCATGGATATTAATTTAAGTTCATATTTATAATGTAAAGGTTTCCGCTAGAGTTTTACTGCGGATAAAAAACCCCACTAAATGCACAAAATCAATTAGTACACACCTCTGAGCTTGTCCTCCAGATTTCCTTCAGACATATGCTCGTAGACAAGCGCCATGTACTCCCCATCCTTGCAGTAACCAACCATTGACACAAGATTTTTATGGTGAATCTTTGTCAAGGTCTGAGCCTGAGCAAGAATAGAGTAATTGTTTACACACAATTCCCTACAAAACTTCCCCGAACCGGCGAATCGGTGATGATGAATGACACTTACCTCTGTGAGGAACTCTCTGATGCCTTGACTGGAGGACTCAGACCGCAGCTTGACTGCTACCTGCGTGCCATCCGCCAAGAAGCCGTCGTACACGGAGCCGAATCCTCCCCGGCCGAGCACTGTCTTGAAGTTGTTCGTCATGACCTGCAGGTCCTTGTACGTGAACCGACGGTGGTCCAGCTGCAGCATGCTGTGAGTGTTGCTGTTCCGCGACTGCGAATGCACACCACTGGCCTCGTTCTGTGGCTTCACACTGCCCTTTCTTGATCCTTCATCAGGTGATCAGTCAGACAGTGACAACAAACTGTAAATATTGTCCAGTCTAGTGCTGCTTGCAGTTTCAGTTGATGTTTTGACCCCTTGTCTCACCTTGCTTTTTTCTCAGTATGAGAAGAAGTAGCATTGCCAATGCTCCTATCACCACAACTGCAAGTATTGGGACAACAATGTACACGGCAAACATAGATTTGCTCTTCTTTTTGGTGGGCTCGCAAGAGGAACCGTTGCTGCAAAGGTTTGGATTTTTGCCATATCTAGCAAAAGGAAGAAAAGTTAAAGTGATTTTGGCCAGGCAAGTATGAAAGCGGTTGTTTTGTATCGCTTTGTTCTTTCCATGCTAGGGCATAGCTTTGGTCTTGTATGACTTCACTATTTGTTTGACGTGTTTATTGTGTATGTGTGCGTCAGTTGTATTCATCCAACATATGTAGAGGCCGGGTGTGTACTCATTAGGTTTGTATTTATTTACTTGATGCTTCATTTTAAGTCTCTAAAATTCATCCTTTGTCGAAAAAGTATGAAAGCAGTAACATGGGAACTGATGTAGATATGATCTGTTCACCTTAGAGTTAGGGAGCCATCTTGTATTCTCTTCATAAGCCCGGAGGGGATGGACCCATTGAGCTGGTTGCCAGTCAAGTCTCTGAGGCACCACATATCATTCATTAGCAAGTTCAAGTTGTAGAAGAATATTTAGACCAAAGTTGAAATTATGCAACAAAACCATTTGATATCGAAGTCAACATAATTGTGGAGTTTAAGATTCCTTACAGCGCCACGAGGAATGGTAGTTCAGAAAGAGCATTAGGAATTGATCCTGTAAAGTTGTTGTATGACAAGTCCCTGAACAAACAAACATGTGCATACTATGTATGAGCTTAACTCACACAGTTGATTTTCAAAATGGGTGGAAAACTTCCTACTACTCCGCCGTGAATTAGTTATTTTAGATCCGTATGCAGACATATTTTAGTGTTAGATGCATCCGCATGTAGACAAATTTAAAACAACTAATTTGAAATGAAGGTAATACTTACAAATACTTGATTGCTTTGAGGTTGGCGAAATGAGATGGTATGCTGCCGCTCAAACCGCCAAATGACATATTTCTGCAAAAACACACAGAAATGGTCAGATTTGGACATACTTCCTCCGAATCAAAATATAAGCAATGTTCTAAATAGCCCTGGCTATAGCCTTTGAGAGCTGTCCCGCTAAAGCTATGCACTTATAGATATAGTGCTAAACTGAAAATGAGGCTAATAGCCCGCTATTTTCTGCTATAGCGCTAATATAAATTTAAAGTCATTTAGCCCGCTAAGCCGCTATACAAAACCATACTTCTGCATTATCTTTTGTTCTTGTTTATGATATATACTCCCTCCGTTTCTAAATATAACTCTTTTTAGAGATTCCTTCAAGGACTTCATACGGAGCAAAATGAGTGAATCTATATTCTAATGTATGTCTATATACATTCGTATGTTGTTTTCTAGTGAAAACTCTAAAAAGACTTATACTAGGAACGGATGGAGTATGATGCATTGATGTGAAGTTGGTTCTTGAATTAGGATGCCTCTTGGTACCCGCATTTTGATGTGCCATATGTAAAATATATGCAATATACTAGCATATAAGATGTCTGAATATATACTTATTGTTTCAATTTTTCATGATATAAGAGAAATGCTAAATGAGGCTTAACTCCGTCATAGCTCCGCTATAGCTTTAGCATGTTATTTAAAATATAAGACGTTTTTGTAGGCAAAAATTTAAGCTCAGGAGTCAGGACTTACAATCTTGTGATTCTAGGAGGCATGGAAATGGTATAGCTGCAGTTCAACCCTTCCCACACGAGAGTCTTGGGAGCGCATGGGTCGCCCGCCCAGTTCTTCTTCACCTCATACTTTGCCTTGATCGCAGCCATGGCCACAACTGTCACAAAATTCAGTATAGCACAAGACAAAGAGATCAATTACCAAATAATTTGCCTAATCACTGATACAGTGACACAGTGATACTGTGAGAATTCCAGTTACCATCCTTGGCGTCCGTTGCGACGTTGGCCGTGGAGACGACCGAGAAGAACTCGGCGGCGTTGATGGTCGGCAGCAGCGTGGAGTTCGCCGTCGCCTTGAGGGTGATGTTGTAGTGGCCGCCGAACCCCCGGTGGGCCTCGCTGTTGAAGAAGGCGTCGCAGATGAGGTGCTGCGGCGTGAAGGGGGCCTTGCTCCAGAGCTTGCCGTTGATGGCCATCTCGAACTGGCGCGCGGCGCCCCCGGCCACGACCTCCAGCTCCGCGAAGTACACGATGCCGATGACCTCGGGGTCCGGGTAGGCGTGGTTCGGCGCCGCGTCCCACGACAGCTCGATGGTCCTTGACGACGCCGACCTGGAGCCGTTGCGCGGCGCGATGGCGGTCTGCATCACGGCGGACGGCGCGTTGAAGCGGAGGTCCGCCAGCTCCTTCACCTTCTCCGGCGTCGAGATCTCCGCCCACTCATTGGAGTCGATCTCGCTCCACGGGATCCACACGCGGTCGTACGGGTCCTCCGGGTACCTGACCAGCGCGGCGCCGCTGACGCCCAAGTTGCTCCGGTCGACGAGCACCAGCGCCTGCGTCGCGTTCGCCTGCGGGTACAGCGTGTCCCTGACGGGCCTCAGGTCGAGCGCGGAGATGAACGGCGTCCCGGAGCCGGTGTCCACCAGGCAGACCTGCACGGACTCGTCCGGCACGACGGCGATGATCTCGGCCATCTGCGGCTTGTCGGCCGTGGTGATGTTCACGGTCCGCCAGAAGTTGACGCCGAGGTGGAGGTCGAAGACGGGGAGCTTGCCGAGCCCGTCGTAGTTGCCGTACAGAAACGTCGCCCGTAGCAGGTACTTGGAGCCCCTGGCGACGGTCGACGGCAGCGTGTAGCAGCCCCGGGCGGCGCCGGGGAAGCTACGGACGTTCAGGTAGCGTTTGGACAAGGACGGCTTGATGTACTCGGGGGAGATGTCGCGGTTGGAGCCGGCGTCGGTGAAGGCGCCGTCAGGGACGTAGGGCAGCTTGGTGGCGGCGTCCGCGTAGCCGCCGGCCTGCTCCGGCAGGCCACAGTCGATGCTAACAAAACCTGCACGCACATATATATATACACGCTCATTGCAGCGACTGATGCGTTTACTTTTCCGTGAGTTGATCAACGGCCATGATCGATGTGGAGCTCACCGGTGCTGTCGGGCGCGCGCTGGCCGCGAACTTGGAGCACCCCGGCGAGGCCGAGGAGGAGCAGGAGCAGCCACGACCAGTCCGCCATTGCTCCCCGCGTTGATCGCGCCATTGTGCTAGGTGCTTAATTAACCCGGACGAGAATAGTACAGTAGCTAGCATGGCACGTAGTATATCATGGCTAGGTACGTAGGCATGCATGTATCCTCGGGTGCGAAATGGAAGCGAATCTGACTTCTTTGACTGGGTAAACTGCGTACCCACGTCAACGGCACAGCAACGCAACATGATTAGCCGGTGGTACATCTTGCACATGCATGCAGCTGCTCCCAGCGTGTCAACTGTCCAAATGCATGCATGCATGCATGCTTCCTTGTGGACTGAGCCTGCCTGTCCCATGCATGCATGCAATAGATTGAACATTCCACACCCTTCCATGCACTAACCAGCAAAGAGAAAAAAAATTACAAGTTGCCATTGCGAGCACCCCCATGGATCACAAGCGCTGCAAACTCTCCTTGTTCTCTCTACTTTGATGCGCATTAAACAGGCCAAGAAAAAACTACTCCCTCTGTAAACTAATATAAGAGCGTTTAGATAACTATTTTTAGTTATCTAAACGCTCTTATATTAGTTTACAGAGAGAGTACATGCTAGCCACACCGGTTTATCATGTATAAGATGTACATTTTGGATGGAGTAAAAAGCACAGAACCATCACATTTACAGCGTGCTTAACAAAAAGCCACCACTTTAGAAATCGGTGCACTTCGCATCATGCTGAATTTTTGACACTGAAAAAATAATACCAACGACCGTTTTTAACAGAATTCGACATGGCTAAGCACGCGCGATGACGATGCCACCGCTAACGACCGTCCGATCCCTAAAAGAAAATGGAGGGCCAACTCATTCTCTCCCTCACTTTCTCGACCAACTCACTCCATCACTCTCTCTCGCGGTCCTCTCGACCACCGTCCCATGTGCACCGCCGACGCTACTCACCATCGCCGCCAGCTCGCAATGTCGTTTTGGAAAGATGGGAGGAGGAGAGCAGCGAGGAGGACTTGACCTACACTGGCATGGACATGGATCCCTGGCTAAGATTCCACTAGTTTGGGTTAGGGTTACGGTTTGGATTTGTGCAGTTGTCATCTCAGATCCTATTTATAAGCTTCGTTGATGGTTCTTGTCCATGTAGTAAAACCTTGAGACCACTATTGATGCTTCTTCCGTGACTGATCCGAGACAATGAAATGCAAGTCTCATCAGTTTAGGGCCAAGAAATGGGTTGCCTTTGATGGCATAGACACTGGGAGGAGATTTTATGGCTATGTTGAGCATGTAACGTGTTGTAGCTGCTGAGTTGCAAAGTAGATAACTGAATTTAGCCATGTACTTAATCTTGTAGTTGTTAACTTGCAAAGTTCTTAAATGAATTTAGCCATGTGTACTGAATCTTGTAGTTGCCGACTTGTAAAGTTCTTAGACGAACCTTGTATTTTACTGAATGTTGTAGGTGCCGACTTGCTAACTTGCAAAGTGAATATAGCCATATACTGAATACTATAGTTGCTAACTTGCAAAGTTCTTGACTGATGTTCTCTGGGTTGGGCCATGGCGCTGCTCCAGTGTGTGCCCTTCTTGAAGGTGCCGCTTTGGAGTACTCAGTTCGTTGTCCACGGCGTCGTCTAGCTGTTCATAAACACCGTTATATCTTGCTTTGAGTGTGTGTTTGTCATGGTGTTGAGTTGTATGTGTTTTTATCTCAAAATGGCAGTTATCCTACATTCATTAAGAAGAAAAGAGTTGCTCGGTTAATTAAGGAAAACCGAGCAAAAACCAGGTTGTCCGGTTCATTATGGAGAGCCGAACGAAAACCATCCCAACCGCTGGGCGGCACACAAAAAACCTCACGCACACCACTCCAAAGAGGGTCTTTCCGAGAGAGCACGCAGGCGTCATCGTCATCACTCCTCCCCTAAAGGCGTCATCGTCATCCCTAAACCCCGAGCAAACGACTCCGATTTCACCCGAGGCGATCATCAACTCAACACACACACTGAAGAGGCCGTGCGGAGATGCATGAAAGGCCCGCACCAAACCTAGCCACCGGCAACCAGACAACACAACTTCGACTCTGACACAGAACCATGTTGGAGAACTAGGCACGACTAACGCCGCAGAAGATCATCGAACGAACCACCTGCTACCCGTCATCGTATACTACTGGGGCCCCACCACCGCAGCTTCAACTTCACAACAACAAACCATCCGAGACGATCTCACAGACACGCCGGAGAAAAGCCGACTACCGCAACCATAGCCATGTCTCCGACACTGCTCACCCCATCATCTTGCCACAGAAGCCTCGTGCCAATACCACTGTCTTTCATTGGTCTCGCTCGCCATATCCATCTCCAGAAACGAAGCCCCCAGGAGAGAATATGATACGAAGGCGTCGTCATCGTCCGATCAAACAAAATCAAGAGTTGTATTGTATGTGTTGGGTTGTATATTGATCGCTGATTTATATATAAAGTGGGGTTCGAGCCTTTTTCAGTAATGTTGTATTTTTTTACTTAATGTTGTTGTTGCTGACTTGTAAAGAGCCTAACTGAATATATCTATATATTGAATTTTGTAAGTTGCTCATCCGCAATCTACTTAACTGAATTTAGCATTTTACTGAATGTTATTTTTGTCGACTTGTAAAGTTCTTAACTGAATTTAGTTATACTAGATCTTCTAGTTGCTCACTTCCAAACTACTTAACTATTTTACTGAATGTTGTTGTTGCTGACATGTAAAGTTCTCATCTGAATTTAGTTCAACGACTCCTGTAGGTGTGCATAGGCGCACTTGCTATATTTTCTTTGCCACTGAATTCGGTACAACGAGCGAACTAAATTTAATTGTTAACTAATGATTTGGTATTTTGCAATTGAAGTCACTTTAACTAATGAACTCAATTTAATTGCTAACTTAATTTAGGTAGTGTTAACTGAATCCTACATTATTTTGAGGGAGGTATTGATTGTGGAGTGGTTAAGTAGGTTGATGGGACTTGGCTTGTTATATTACGGAGGTGTCTGAAAAAACTTTGGGACATGTTTCACGAGCAAAACCATGGAAGGGTGATGGATAGAGAAGCTTATGACAAAGAAATAGCCAAGCATATGAAGGAGAATGAGTTCCTGTGTAAGTACTATAGTGATATGGTTGAAGAAGTTGGCGGGTATTTGATTGGCAAGATGCAAAGGGGCAGCCTATGGACTATGAAAATACAACAAATGATGTTGAAGATGTGAAGAAAAAGCTGGCAAAGTTAGATGATTAGTGTAAGATGGAGAATATGAAGATGGCCAATGAGCAGAGGTGCATCTTTACTTCTCACGCAGATATCATCAGGAGCACCAGGAAGGCCATGAAGGAGATTAGGGAGGATGGGGATGTTCTTCAAGAGGATAAGAAGAGGCTTGCGAGTATGATTGGTCAACTGCTGAAAGCTAGGCATGGTAGCAAACGGAAGCTTAGGAAGATCAAGTCAATCCTAGAGGAGTGAACTGGAAGCTTGGATATTAAGTATATATATATTAGGCCCATATATATATATACACACACACATATATATATATAAACTCTATTCATCACCCAGGGTGCAGAATAAATTATTCTTCACTCGAGTTAATTTTACGACCATTTCATAAATAAATTAAATTTGAAATGCAAATAGATACATTTATATTGATTAACTACGAAAAAATTTCCATAAGAAAACAAAAATATAGATCAGAAGATCAGAAAAATCACATTTTATGTATAATTTACACTATGTTTTTATGTTTGTAATTTTACGTGACATAAAATATTTTTTACGGTTACTATGTATTTTTTAGGTCTCTTTTTACGTATGAGATAAGATGAAAATTTAAGAAACGTAAAATTACGGTGTATTAATGTGAAAATAGAGGGGGTGAAGAATAACTATTTCTCACCCAGGGTGACGAATAGCGCGACCCTATTCATCACCATGGAATATGAAGAAGGTAATGATGTTGGTGGTATATTATGTAGATCTCATCGTATGTGTAAACAATGTGTTAAGGTGGTATTAGGCCCATATATATTATGATGTGAGTTGTAATGCCTATGCAAACAATGTGTTAGGTTGGTAGGCTAGACTATTATCATATGTGTCCTTGTTTTGATCCTTGTTGTGATCCCTATTATGACCTACTTAAGTGAATTTATACTTATGATCCCTATTATGATACTAGTTTTCATCTTTGTTTTGATATTTGTTTCAATTTGTCTATCCTAGTTCTATACTTCAATGTGTTTTACTCAGAAATGAATTTGTTTGAATTTGTCTATCCCAGTTCTAATATTAGTTCAATGTGTTTTACTTAGAAATGAATTTGTGTAGGTAAGAATTTGTCTATCCCAATTGTAGCATGGCGGAAACTTGGAACAGACTTGCCAAGTTCCTATTATTTTGGTATGAGATTTCTAGGTTCCTACTTTGTCGGGAACTACCTTGCAACAATAGAGTAACTTCAAACAACATAACAGAAAGGGAAAACTACAAACAAACGAACTAGGTTGCTCACATACTGAACTGCATAAGTAGAGTACAATAGTTCAACCATACAACAAATAGACAATCATAGTTCATACATCACTAGAAATATATGTAAGTATCATAGTGCATAAGACTTGACAAATATTGGTAGGGAGCATAAATCACTAATGTAGAATAACTCTCAGCTAATTAGCTCGATGATATCATCCTCATCACAAATCCCCTAGATCTTCTTCAGCTTGCCCTTGTGATTTTCCCTAACTTCGCATCTCAGAAATGGCTATCTCCAACTTATGCTTATGCTTTTTGACTTCATCCCTATCCTTAACCACCTCAAGCTTGTCATTCGTTACCTGTTTTTCCTTCTTGTGATCTGGGAGTTCACTCTTCAGCAGATGCATCTCCTTCTTGCGTCCACCCATTTCCCTATCCTCCTTCAAATCATGCAACACATTCCTCATGTCCCTGATCACTTTTCCTTGCCCTTTGTGAATGGTCTTCAGGTCACTTATGACATACTGCTTCTTCTCAGCTTCTCTGAGGCTTTACTGTCCTCTGACATTATTCTCTTGTAATTTTCTTGATAGGTTATTTGCACTTGTTCATCTAGCATTTTATTCACATCAGCAACAAGGGTAGTGGACTGAAGGTGCAATGTCTTAACCTTGTCTTGAAGCTTGAGCACTACCTATGCATGATCAAACCCTTCTTAGGTTCTAGCAACACAATATTCTTCATATTTGCCTCAAAGCTTCCGAAGTGATTTTCATAGCTTTAGGGGACTCCACAATTGTCAACCTGCAATACAAAACATTTGAAAAGGCTTTACTACTAAACCAGAAGAAAATCATCCACAATACCTCTTTTAACTGAATTAAGACATTTAGCATATGGAAATTGGCCGGAAAAAATCATTTTCACACTTGCTAAGTTGTCATATAATTCACATTTACTAAAAATTGTACCACAACTTAAACCATTCACATTAGAAAAATCTGGTACAACAGAGATAACTACTAAATGCATTAAGAAATTTTGGCATCTAACATTTGGCAAATAATTACAAACATCTGGTATTTGGCAAACAATTCATATTAACACTAGCCTACATGTTTTATCATTCACAACTCACACTGGTTATATCACTAACAATAGAATTAATATTCATCACAGAGATAACTGAATTCAGAGAAACTCTACACATTTGGCCAATGTATGAAATAAAAAATGTAGAAACAATTGGCTTGCATTTGCTCACTGAATCTTGTTCTGAATGCACACAATTAGTACTTACTAAACTAAATAGTCTTTCCAAATGTACACAAATTATGAAAATTGTAAACATCATAACAATTAACACAGAGGAAAAGAGCAGGAAATGAATTGTGACTTACTTCCTCCCCACATCCATCAAACGCCCTTCGAGTTAGGTTACCTTCAAATACTACAAATTTCTTGGCAACTTTCTGATGGTAGCAAAGAACATGGCCCTCCTCTGTCTCCACATCGCCTTCAAATTCCAAGTCATCTATGGTTATGAGGGGCTGGATTGAGTTCAAAAGGAATTGAAAGTGATGAAATCATTGGATCCGATTAATCACCCGAAATAAAAAAAAATCCTCAAATCAAAAAACCATAACCATAGCCCCAACCTACCATACAGTACAATAGATGCTTACCTCTCAGTCGAACAACACCATGTCTTCATTGTTGCACTCCTCCCCGTCTTTTCAGGAAGGCGCTGCGTGCAAGGACATGCTAGGTGGAGTGACATTGGTGATGGCGCCGATGGGGCGGAGATGAGATGAGAGCGAGAGGAGAATGAGCGAGAGAGTGAGATGGCTGAGCTTGGAGTTGGCCCTCAGTTTCCCTTTAAAGGGAATCTGGTTCCGAATGCACCGGTCGAGCGGCCATTAGCCAGCGCATCATCCATGCCCGTTCTTAGCCATGTCAAATTTTGTTTAAAAAACATCTCAGTGTTTTTTGCACTGTCAAAAATTCGGCGGTGTGCAAAGTGCACCAATTTCTAAAGTGGTAGTTTTTGCGCATTTTACTCCCTTGGATAAGAGAAAAAAAACAGGTTTATCCTGGAAGCGCCAAAGTCACGCATATTCACTTGAGCGTATGCGCTATTTGTGCGCAACATGACTAGCTAGCTATGTGTGGTTTTAATATTTTAGAGAAAAAAGTGAGAGTTCACTTTGTATCTTGATGCACATCTCCTTCCCATAGCGGGGGCGGGACTAAAGCATTCACATGAACTAGCTCAGTGACGCGGCGAGGCCATCTTCAAAAACTGTGGTAGAGACCGCGTCAACTACTTTTTTTACAAGGATAATGGGAGTTTTGTTCCTTACATAATAGGATTACAATCAGCTCGCAAAAGTTCCTCAGTTGAGGGAGGACCTCTTTAAAGCCAAACAACAGTACACGACTCACTACGACTATAATTAGTCAGACAATCTGCTAAGAGGAAACGACTAATCTTAACTCCTGAGGTCCGACAAATACTTGGTTAAAACTTCCGTGAAAAGTAATACGGTTATTTGTTCGCTTGCGGTCATCACTACAACATAAAAATGTCTTATATTATACTCCCTCTGTTCTAAAATAAATGATTAAAAAATAACTCAATTTTATACTAACTTTAATACAAAACAGAGTCATTTTTGATTTACTTATTTTGGAACGGAGGGAGTATATATTCCATGTTTCAAAATTTCTAGATTTATCCTTTCGGTGGATGCCTTAATTGGCCGATTGTGTGGCAGTAGTAAATAGTAAAGTTACATTTTCCCCTAAAGAATAAGTTATATAAATTGCCACTCTTGATTTCGTTCCTTTGTATACAATAAGGTAAGAAGTCAATTCAAAATTAAAATCAATATACAACAAGCCTGGCTTAAAATAAATCTTACTATTGACACTATTCAAGCAATCAAGAATAAGCAATATATAATCCTGAATAAGGAGCTACAGTATTCAATAAAATGGAAATTCAGGTCAAAGTCCAAGAGACAGATGACAATGCTATGACACATGAATCAGAACAGTTGAGCCGCAGGTCCTTCCAACAAATTATGTACCATCCGCGAAGTCAGTTTTGTTTGGGATAGTCATTCCTGCGCCAGAGAATCCAAATGAGTGAGCCTGACGTTGACGCTGTCGTAGGCGAGCGGAGCGTACATCCACATTTCGTCGGAGCTCAAGAGCTATACATCAAAAGGACGGTAACAAGTAAGTGGCATACACTTGCACACTGACAATTGAAACATTTGTTCATCTGTTTCTCCATAAGTGCAAAAAAATAAATAATCATACCTTGATCTGCAGATGCACAAACTTGACATACTGGACAGCTTCCTCCAACATTGTGCTTATGTCAACCTGGAAAAAGCAAACGATCAACACAATTGACATTGGCAGGGGGAAATGAACAATGAATGGCAAATAATGAGATACCTTTGTGCCGTTAGGAATCAGGTGTTGCAGTACTCTCAGTCTCTCGTTGATCTTATGCCTTCTCCTCTGTTCCAAAATTGTACATTGTGATATATAATGTTTAATAAGAAATTCCCCTAAAGGGAAGCAAAGCTAATAATATGCAAGTAACTATCAACCTTTGCATAGTTGCTTTGTGAGTCCATTGCAGCTCTTGACTTTCTACCACTCTTCATTGGAGCCTAAGAATTGATTGCAATAAAAAAAAGTACTCCATTTTAACCTGAATGAGGAGTAGAATTATAATGTTAAAATTGACGAAGTGTATAGGACTTCACTTACCGAGAGAGCCACAGGGACTTCATTGTGATGGTCGCTCTGTTCATCCACTTGCATCTTTCTCTTGATACCAGCGTTCCTCTCATTTGCTGAACCGAGGTCATCCACTCGGAGATCAAAAGAAGCTTTTGTGCTATCATTTTCAGTAGCACAAAAGTTTGCATCAGAATCACTGCTGCACCAGAGCACTGACTGCAAATGCGCAATCATCTCCGATTCCCCACATATTGCATCGAGAGAACCCCAAATTGATGAATATTCTGCCGCCTCCATTTTTCTGATCTCTGAATTATCTGGTGCGGTATGGTTCTGAGCATACCCAGGAGCCTGTTTATATATACCCTGAGGAGCAGAAAGTCTTTGTTATTGACATCACATGGATTTGACTTAGATTAACAACAAGGCTTCAAGAGTGAAAATGCAGAAATATCTTGTGAGAAAGTTGAAGAGGATAGATAATATTTGATTCAACGTGTTGGGAAGTGTGGTAGCCCCTGAGAAGTCATAAATGCTATGGTGCAGAATATATATGGTGTGGTGCATGAATCATAAGTATTGGATTAGTCAACGAAGCTTATGGATCACAATTAGGAGGCAACAGCAGCAGCAGCGCAGGCTAATGGAACTTTGGTGTATCGCATGAATCATGACGCCACAGTGTTCAGCTTTTATGTCTTATTATATGGTAGTAATGCTCGCTACTTGTTTATAACAAGGTCAGAATCCAGTTGATCAGGACAGTGCAGATCATGGGCATCATGTCCGTAAACAAGTAGACCGACTCGTGCCCGCATTTACTACTATTACTCCACCCATTGACCGCTAGCCAGCATGCATCTAGAGTATTAAGTGAAAATAGAGTGACGTTTATTAAAGGATGATGACATAATGTAGACAAAGTAAATCCGATTAATATGAGTGAACCCCATCATTTTATCCTTAGTGGCAACAATACAATACTTGTCATGCCCCTTTCTGTCATTGGGATTGAGCACCGCAAGATTAAACCCACTACAACACACCTCTCCCAGTGAAGATAAGTCAATCTAGTTGGCCATACCAAATCAATAGACCGGAGAGACTTATGAAGTTATCACAATCATTCATATAAGAATTCATAGAAGACTCAAATATTATTCATGAATAATCTGAAGATAAACCCACAATTCATCGGATCCCAACAAACGCATCGCACAAAAGTGATTGCATAAGATAGATCACCGTGGGAATCATGGTGATCATGGCAATGAAGAGCATATAGACAAATAGACATCTAGGTACTATCTAGGACCCATAGGTATGTGGTGAACTACTCACACTTCACCATCGTAGAAACAAGGTATCTAGGAACAAGGCTCCGGATGGGTACACAGCAGAACGGGGACTTGTGGTGGTGGAAAAAGTGTTTCGGGAGGCTCTCTAGGGTTTTTAGGATATTAGAGAATTTATAAGCCATATAACGAGGCTTGGAGGGCAGGGAGGTGGCCCCAAGCCCATCAGGGCACGCCATGTTGGCTTGGGGGCGCATCGTTTGCCCTCTGGTCTTCATTCGAAGCTTCCAGGTCCTTGTTTCATACAGAGTGATCATCAAAAAGTATCATGGTATTTGGACTTCGTGTGGTACAGTATTCGTGAAAAGCCAAAAATATGCAGAAAATAGCAACTCGCACATGGCACTAGGTTAATAGGTTAGTGCTAAAAACTAATATGAACCAATAAGTAAATGCTTAAAAACTATCCTAGAATGATAATATAATAGCACGGAATAATAAAAAAATATAGATACGTTGGAGATGTATCAGCATCCCCAAGCTTAATTTTTGCTCATCCTTGAGTAGGTAAATGATAAAAACAATTTTTTTGATGGGATATGCTAGCCAACATGTAATCTTTTGCAGGTATGATCATTGAGAAACGATGAATTAACAAACATTAACATAGTAAGATCCATGAACATAGGTAACACAATCATAAATTTTCAAAATATACGATCCTTAAAGAATATTTACCCCCCCCCCCCCCCCGGTTATTTTTCTCATATTAGCATGGCATGGCTCCGTCTTCACCACATAAATACAAATGTCAAGCACCACAGTGTTATGCTAGGCAATTGGATCATACTTTTTAATGTGCTTCAACTTTTTATTCCTCATTCAATATATGAGAGTGAACCATGGATATAGCATATAAGTGGAATAGAATATGGTGGTAGGTTTCAAAGGGGTAAAAGTGGAGACGAAAGTCTCGCATAAACTGGGAAGATCAATGGTCTATGGAGATGCCCATCAATCGATATCAATGCGAGGAGTAGGGATTGCCATGCAACGGATGCACGAGATCTATAAGTGTACGAAAGCTCAACTAAAGCTAAACGGGTGTGCATCCAACTTGCTTGCTCATGAAGACCTCGGGCATTTGAGGAATCCTGTCATCAGAATATACAAGCCAAGTTCTATATTGAAAAATTCCCACTAGCATATGGAAGTGAAAAAACATGAGACTCCCTATATGAAAAGCATGGTGCTACTTTGAAGCACAAGTGTGAAAAAAGAGGCAGTAGCACTTTCCCTTCTCTCTTTTCTCTCTTTTTTTATTTTTATTTTTCTTTTTTGTTTATTTCTCTTTCTTTCTTTCTTTTTATTTTATTTTTCATCCGGATTCTCATCCAGACTTGTGGGGGAATCACTATCTTCATCATCCTTTCCTCACTATTATAGTGGCCTAATAAGGAAAAGCATCATACTTCTATTTACAACTTGATAAGGAAAAACTAATAAACAATATGACTCCATATGAAAGCCTCTACTAGTGTACTGGGATGTGCAATGATCGAGGGTAACATGTATAACAATGATGAACGTTGGTTTTGCCAAAAATTCTATGTCAGCTACATGATGATGCAAGCAATATGACAATGAGTGTACTAGTCATATGATGTAATGGTGGAAGCTGCATGGCAATATATCTCGGAATGGATATGAAAATTCCATGATATTTAGGTATGATAGTTATTTTGAGGAAGATATAAGGTGCCTTATATGCAACAGAGCATATCATGTCGCGTGGTTTGGATGCACCAGCGAAGTTTGGACCGATCCTTGTGGTGAGAATGGGCAATGCACAGTACCGAAGAGGCTAGAAAATATGAGGAGGTGAGAGTGTGTACGTTCAAGGATTCACATTAGTTATAAAGAACACACATACTTATTTCAAAGTATTTTTAGCTCTTTCGAAGCAAAGTACTACTCGCATGCCCCGAGGGAGGAGGTTGGTAGGAGTTAACCATGAGACTCCCCCGACCTAAACAACACTAGGATTTTAACGAGGAATAAGAATGCTCACACATCATCACCATACTATAACAAATATTTAGATGAGCACCAAATTAACACCCTTTAACTATCGACATTCCTACTAACCAACAGCCATGCACCTATGCCCTTTCATATTACCACATAAGTATCATTAACCCACAATTTCTATATGAAGGTTTTAATTATGCACTCCTTGAATACCTATTACTTTTGGACTAGTCTTATAACCCATGCAAATTACCGTCACTATTTATTAACTCTCAAAAAATTAAATGAAGAACAAGAGTGCAATTATTTATATAAAATATATACGCCACTATGCTCTAAAATATATGAGTGAAGTACTAGAGCAACTTCTTAGCTCAAAAGATATAAGTGAATCACACATAGTATTCTAACAAATCATGGTGAATATGTGTCTTTTTAAAGTGGGTGTTTCCAACAAACAATTATTGTGGAAGTCTAAAACAAAAGCAAACTATAATACATGACGCTCGAAGCAAAATTAATATCATGTGATGAGTAAAAATGTAACTCCAACTGACATACTGATGGATTGAGACGAATGAGGGGATGCCTTCCGGGGCATCCCCAAGCTTAGACGCTCGAGTCTTCCTAGAATTTCACTTGGGGTGCCATGGGAATCCCCAATCTTAGGCTCTTTGCCGCTCCTTATTCCTTCATTCATCGTGCTAACACCCAAAACTTGAAGATTTCAACACACAAAACTCAGCAAAAAACTCTTGAGATCCGTTAGTATGATAGCCGATCCATAAACATTAGGTAATCTATAAATTGATTCATACTTCTCCCGTTCCTAAATATAAGTCTTTTCAGAGATTTTATTAAAGGACAACATACGAAGAAAAATGAGTGAATCTACATTCTAAAGTATGTCTATATACATCCGTATTTAGTGTTCTAGTGAAACCTTTAAAAAGACATATATTTAGGAACACATGGAGTATTTTATTATTGAATAATGTATTGTATTCTAACTTCTACATGACTTATACCCCGTATATAATCCATATCATCAACAAAACAAGCAAAATATGCAAGCAAATACAAAGTCTGTCTAAAACTGAACAATGTGTAGTAATCAGCAAAGACACCATACTCTCATATCTATGAAAATTCTCAAACATTAGGAAACCAGTGGAATTTTTATATAAATAATGTGTAAAAATCATATCAAAAATACGTTCTAGTAAAATCAGAGAAATTCTTCACTGGTCGTAAAAGTTTTCATTTTTGCACAACATCAATTCTACTTATCATTCAAACCATCCCAAAGGTTTTACTTGGCACAAACACTGAACTAAACATAAAAATACAATCATTACAGTATAAATAATCATGTTAACTGACACAAACATAAAGTAGAATAATAAAAATAAGAGAACTGTTGCGTTGCCTCCTGACAAGCGATATCGTTTTATGCCCCTAGCTAGGCGTAATTCATAGTTTCAAGTATTGTCATCTTTGACACTCGATGCATAAGTAGCCCTCATGATAGATTCATAAGGTGGTTTAATTCTCTTCCTAAGGAAGTGTTCCATCCCTTTCCATAATGGGAATTGGAATCTTATGTTTCCCTCTTTCATATCAATAATTGCACCTATAGTTCATAAGAAAGGTCTTCCAAGTATTATTGAACAAGATGAATTGCATTCAGTATCAAGCACAATGAAATCTATAGTCACATAATTTCTATTAGCAAGAATAAGCACAAGATTTATTCTACCCAAAGGTTTCTTCATGGTAGAATCCGCAAGATGCAAGTGAAGGGAACACTCATGTATATCACTGAGACCAAGTACATGACAAAGAGATTTAGGTATAGTTGAAACACTAGCACCAATTGCATTCATATTATTTAAGCTTAATTTAATAGCAGGTTCCCATTCATTATGCATTCTTCTATGTATAGAAACTTCTAGCTCAAGTTTCTCATCATAAGCTTTTATCATTGCCTCCACTATATGTTTAGTAGAAGTTTTATTTTATTCATAGGCATTGGGTGATCTAATAATATATTGCAGCAAGGAAATACATTCTCTAAAGAGAAACTCTCACAATTAAAGTCCTTGGAATGCAAGATAGTGGGCATATCACTAGTTAAAGTTTTGAGCTCTCCAAACCCACATTTTTGATTTTTTATCACTAGAATCATCACCCTCCGAACAAATGGGGCGCCTTCTAGCTAAAGTTGACTCATCTCCAGTCCCCTTATCATCTATTTTCTGATTAGTAAACAAAGATTCAATGGGAGAAGTACAAATCATTTTAAAATCTTCATCATGATTACGGTAAAAATCGGATGGAAGAGCCTTTTCTAAGAATTATCGCTTAGCTCTCAATCTAGTGGTCCTATCCTTACTTTCATGATTTGGTGAGATATTTTTATTTTTTAAGATTTTCCACACCAAGAGCAATTCTATCCATGTTCCTAGCTATATAATCAACTTTATGCAACGTTCTTCTACTATAGTATTGAAAATATTTTGAGAACTAATGTCACATCCCTAACCCTTAAGCAAGTTAGTCTTGTGCTTATGTCTTCTTTGCATTTGCATCTAAGAAGTTTCAACAAAAACAACAAAGTGGCAAAGGAAAAACTCAAAACCCTAGCCACTATTTCAATTAAAGAAAATCTCAAACTAGTTCAAATCAATGAACCCAAAATGGCCTCAAGAAATGTTCAAACTTTCTGATAAATCATGAAAGTAAATGAGCATTAGAGAAAAATATTTGCTTGACACTTTAAGCATTTAAAATAAATGCAAAAGCCACTCGTTTCAAACTTTAAATTTGAAATCAGAATCTATAAATTTCCAAAAATGTTGAAAACTTTGGAAATGGTTGGGAATGTTATAACAATATTTCAGGAGGTCTAAAATAGTTTTTACTTTTTGTTTTGGAGCTGAAATAATTAGCACAATAATTGTTAGCAAAACAGAAAAACAAAAACAGAAAAAAATGGGAAAACCTTACCTGTCGCCTAGCCTGGCCCGGCCCATCTCCCTCGCTCGTCCCCTCCCTCGCGCCAGTAGGCAGCAGGAGGTGGCCGCCGCCTCCTCCGGCGCGGCCACGCACCTGTGCGCCTGCCTGGCCGCCGCCTCGCGCTGGCAAGGCCGGGGATAAGCCCCCTGAGGCCTCCCCTATCCATTCCCCGCATCGGCTCTCTCCCTCCTCCCGGATCTCTTCCTCCTCCTTGCTGCCGCCATTGGAGCCGAGCTCGAGCTCGAGCCGCAGCACCTCTAGCCATGGGATCCCGCCTCCGAGTAGTCTGTTAGCTCCGCCTCGTCGCCCCTAGTCATCTCTGCAGAAGCCGAAGCTTCCCCAAGCTCTGCATCGCCCCCAACGCCGTCGTCTTCCACCTCCGGCCGCCGGACCTCTCCTGTCGATTCGTCGCCCCCAGGCCTTCCCCGAGCCGTCTAAGCCCTGCTCTGCACTCCCCGTGAGCATGCGGTCGTTTCCCCTAAGTTTTTCCCGTCGATCCCCTCCTCTAGCTCTAGTTTCACCGGAGCCCAACGAGGACCGCCGCTGCCGCTCGTCGCCGGTAGCCCTCCAGATGATCAGCTCGTCCTTCCGAGGGCACGAGCAGCTTCAGGTCGACGCGTAGATGCTGTAGCAGCTAAGAACCGAGCGTAGTTTCCTCTGGATCAAAGACCCCGATGACGCCCGAGCCTTGGCTGCCGCCAAGCTCGTCGCCGGCGTCATCTCCGGCCAGATCAGCCCCGGCTAAGTGCAGAAATGGAGCTGCGGGAGATGTGCCGTTCCTCTGGTGCTCTCCGCGCAGCATCTGGCCCACTGAGCACCATTTCCGAGCCCCTCCGCCGTGCTGGTGGTCGCCGGAGGCTCCCCGCCGGCGAGGACGACCTCGCCGCCGGTGCATCTCGGCTGGCCTGAGCCACTGACTGGTGGGGCCAGCCTTTGGCAAGTTTAAAACTAATAAAAATAAATCAAATAAGTTAATCAGTCACTGACATGTGGGTCCAGCAAGGTTAATCAGTTAATTAAGTTTAATCTTAATCTAAAATTGACCAGAGAGACTGACCAGTGGGTCCCACTGGTCAGGTTTGACTTTCAACGGCCAGATGGACCTGCTGATGTCATGCTGATGCAATAAAAGTATTTCCAGTATAGAAATAATTCCAGGAAATTGCTAAAACTTGTAAAATTCATAGAAATTAATCTGTAACTCCAATGAAAATAATTTATATATGAAAAAGTATGAGAAAAATTCAAGGATTCTGAATATGCTATTTTCAACTATGTTTGAAAAAGTTACAGAACCCTAAATTGTGGAATAAGGAATAATTCAATTCTTATAATCACTTTTTAAATGGAATTTGCAAAAATATTCAAATTTCATTATATATACAATGTTCACCACTGTCCTAATTACAAGTCAATACCATAACATGACATTTCATGCATGTTAACATCAAGTTGATCTGAGCATCAGGTCGAATCAATTAAACCGGTATCCGAGAATACCCCGTTTGAATTGCTATTCGAATGTGATTCAAATCAACTCTAAACCTAATACATGTTGAAAATAATAACTTATCACCTTGCATTCTCATGCCATGCTCATGCATCATTTTGAGTGCATATGATTGTTATTGAATGTTGCCATTCATTTCGGTAGGCTCCGCACCCCCGGATTCCACCGAATATCCGTTTGACGGATATCGTTCCTCCTCTGAGCAACAAGGCAAGCAACCCCTTTGATCATTCCGATAACTCCCATGTTCTTGCTCCTGCATCTAATTATTGCATTTAAGATCAAATGCTTCAACTGCTTTTGCCACGATAGTTGAACCCACTTCCTTTGCATGACTTAACCTTGTCACAGTAAATAGCCAAACCTTGCAACCTAGCATACCTGGTAGTTGCTTGAGCTGTGATGTGCCTTATCCTGCTATGCATGCTATGCTTAGAGTTGTGTATGGTCTGTCATCTGGGAGATGAACAGAATTGTGGAACGTGTTTGGTGAGCAAGGTTGTGTGTTGAACTTGAGTTGGTAAAGGTACCGGTGAAAGGCCGTGTAGGAGTACATGGCGGGTTGTTTCATTGGAACCGTCCTTAGGAACTGAGTTCCGGGTATGTATTCCAAGACTAGATACTACCACATGCTGGGCCCTGAAATATGACCCCGCTCGGCCTATTAATCGCTTAGTACTCGGTCCAGGAGTTGCAAGTAGTTTCTGGTGTTTATAGAAATGCTGGAGGCCGTGCATGGTGCTGACCTGAGACGTGGACCGTGATGCGGTAGGCAGTGGCACGGTGTACCAAGTGGCACCCGGATGGTGGGCTTGGGAACCCTGCGCACATCGTTTGAGGCCGTGGCGGAAACCTCGGCCGGACTTCCGTACGGGTTACTCTCAGATAGGCGATAAACCTGGACTAGGTACTAGTGTGGTTAACGGTCGTGGCCGACTCCCTCGCTGGGCTTCCGCTTGAAGGTTGCCGAGGTGCATGACGTGCATATGGCGATAAGTGGCGAGAGCGTGTGTGACGAAGTACACCCCTGCAGGGTTATGATCTATTCGAATAGCCGCGTCCGCGGATATGGACTACTTGGAGACATATGTTGTTCATAGATAACTTCAATGGCTACTCATAAAATTGCCAAGATAAGCGTGAGTGTCGTGGACGGCATTTTCGTACGGAGACGGAATGATTCCACGATAGTGTATTGTTGTGGTGTTAGTGGACTCGTGTGCGAGAAATCAAGTTGTCAAAACTAATTTCAAAATGCAAGTTGTCTAGCCACGAGTCATATGCTGGCTTCCCGCATGAAACCCCACAATACCCCTTTGATACCTTGCATGAGTAGTTAGTTCTCCTAAAGTCTTGCTGAGTACCTTCGTACTCATATTTGCTTTATAAATGTTGCAGAGGTTGCTAATGACCCTAATGGAGGGTTCTTCGTAGACATCGACGACGACGAGTAGCTGGTGTCCCAGCTACGATCTGGCCCTACGTCGGCTCTGTAGTATAGTCAGGCCATGTGCCTGCTAGTTGCCCTGTCTGTACCGAGACAATTTATAACTCTTCCGCTGACTTGTATTTGTATGACTGCTATTATGGGTCGTGAGACCCTTAATGTGTAATATTATGTGTGTGGCTCTTCCGAGCCTCTTAAATAAAGCTTGTATGTTTATGGTTATGTTGTGATGCCATCGATGTATCTATACATATCGGTATGCCATGCGTACGTGTGTCTTACTTGATATGTATGGGGTTTGAATACCTAGTCGTAAACTTTAGTAGCACTCCTTACAAGGAAATGCCCCTTTGTGATCCAACGAGCCTTGGTAGTTCGGTACTGCTCCGGACTCATTGGTTGACCGGCATGTGTCCTTCTTAGCTGCTGTGTCTGTCCCCTTTGGGGAAATGTCACGCGACGTAATGGAGTCCTTGTAGCTTGCTACGACTCGTCTACGTTCGTTGATGACCGACACCTGCTTTGTTGGGTCATGTATGCTTGTCCTTGTGTGGTACTGCCACTTTGGCTTATGACTAGACATGTCGATCCGGGTTCTTTGACATTGGATTGCTAGCGACACTATCGCATACGTGAGTCAAAAGACGCAAACGATCCCGGCTAAGGTAAGGCTGCAGCCGTGGAGTTAACCGTGCGTGAGACCACAAAGGGATGCGATGTGTTACAGGCTAGATTCCTATGGCTTAGGATCGGGGTCCCGACAGCGTTGGTATCAGAGCCTGACTGACTGTAGGATTACTAAGCCAAACTGGGCGAAGTTGAGTCTAGAATTGCTTTAGTTATATTTAAGGGAATTGTTTGTGGAAGGGAACGTAAGACTCTTGTTCTCTTCTCAAGTTATTCTATTCTGGTCATCCTCGTCTCTTCTGCGGGAATTAAGGACTAGGTTACTCATCTTCTCCTAGGCTCGTGTTTCTGATCGGTAGATTATAGGACTACGGGTCAAGAGATATTGGTTTCTTTATTCCTAGGAAGCAGGAAGTAAGTTTGATGATCAGAGAGTTGAACTTGATAGTTGAGTGGTTACGCTATTCCATTTTTGGGTTGTCTCAAAATTTGTTTTTGAGCATTTACAGCCGTTATGCTGCCCAATTTTGCATTCGGAGCTCTAATGCTTTTACATTACTCTCTATTTACAGATGTCTGGCCGTCCTTCTCGTCAGGTGTTACATGTGACTAGGTGCATTGATGTACCGGGTCATACGGCCATGCTGGTCAGGGTGATGTCGGTGTGCGGTTACCGCTGGTACCCCGAGTACACAGTGGAGGAACAGTACCGAGACTTCAACCAGAGCCAGTACATCTGCATTGTTAGGGTATTTCCAGACTACCCTGGAGCTGAGAAGCCAATCCATTGGTCCTATGGGTTGGGGGTCACCGTTGACATGGCAGTACAGGATGCTGCCTATTCAATGCTGACCATTATGAGAGCGAGACATGCACTGCTGCGGAATTCAGAGTTCTGCTATGTTCCGGCCTCTCAGTCTGGTGAAGAGGGATACCTCAGTGGAGTCTATTTTGATTCTTCTATGGAGGATCCACTTCTGCAGTCCACTGTTGAGATGCTAGAGAACAGAGACAGGGATGCTCGTGCTCTCCGCATGGAGCTTTATGCTACCCGTGCCCGTCTGTGGACAGCTTTGACGCAGCTGGCACCGGTAGTCCAGACAGGGTATGGAGAGATGGAGATGCTGAACCCTGTTAGGACCCATCTTCCGGCCCACGTTGACTGGCCAGCTATAGGAGGAGTCACACCTCTTCGGGGACCCCTCTTACCACCAGTCAGGGGACCAAGGCCACATCCGTGTCCTTATGGATCCCAGGGATCTCAGGCTAGAGTGTTTCCTGATCCGCAGGTTGAGCTTCCAGGTCATGGAGGTAATCTCTATGAGATGTTCTATGTGGATGCCTGAGCTGTGAGCGGAAGGATAGTATGGTAGTAGCCGTACGTTCACAGTCCTGCGTGACTTGTGAAGTATGGTTGTAATGTGAAATGAATTCCGGAGGCCTAGATAAATAATGTATAGGAAGCTTGTAAGCCTCTGATGAGTAGTTTCACAATTTCAGTAGTTTGCTCTTCGGTTAGGGTTGTACTGAACTATGTAAGGGTGTGTATGAACCATGGTGTATATATAGCAGTTGCTTGTTACCATGCTGTTCGGATATTCATTTCCGCATTCCGTGTGTTCAGTACATTCTTAATCCATAGCTAGTATTGATATGATATTGGTCTAAGCTATGAGTTTGTTTGTCAGGATGGTGTTCACCAGGTTGAACCGTGCCCCTGCTCATGAGCAAGGTGAGGGTAGTCAAGCGTCGCAGGAAGACCTGCCTCACCCACCTTCTATGGTAGAAGTGATGCTTGAGGCAGAAAGAAATAAAAGGGAGACCAACCGACTGCTAGAGCGTATTGAGCAGAATACGGCTCGACAGCCTAGGAATGCTGCAGTGTCCCTCAATGACTTTGTGAAGCTGAATCCTCCAAAGTTTCATCATTCCGTCGATCCCCTCGACGCTGACGACTGGCTGTGCAACATCTCACGCAAGATTCGCTCTGCGAATGTGTCTGAGGCCGACAAGGTGACCTTTGCGGCGTATTTCCTGGAAGGACCCGCCAATCTGTGGTGGGAGAATTTTAAAGCTATGCGTCCCGCTGAACCAGTGGCCACATGGGCAGACTTCAGTGCAGCTTTTCGTCTGCACCATATTCCAGAGGACCTGATGGACAGAAAGAGAGAGGAGTTCTGTGCCTTCACTCAGGGCAAGATGTCTGTGGATGCCTATAGCCGCGAGTTTGGTAACCTCGCCCGCTATGCAACAGAGGAGGTGTCTACTGACGCCAAGAAGAAAGCAAGGTTTCGTAAGGGTCTGAGCCCTGAGCTCCGTCGTGACCTGCGCCTCCATGAGTGTGCAAGCTTTCAAGCCCTGGTCAACAAGGCGATCAGTGCCGAGACTGGTCATACTGACTTCGAAGCCACAAGAAAGCACTCCCGTGACTTTGGCTCATCTTCTGGTTCCGCGTTTCCAAAACGCAGGCTATGGGTTCCAAACAGTTCTCTGCCGCCAAGATACACTCCGAGGCCATCCTACGTGGCGCCTCAGACGAATCAGACCAACCCTCCAGCAAAAGCTTATGGTGGTCCAGCTAGCAATGCTGCACCACGTGCCAACCAGGTGATATGCTACAAGTGTGGAGAACCAGGGCACTATTCCCGTGAGTGTCCTCACAATGTGGGTGCCAAGCAACCCGGAAAGTCCGTCGGGCAGGCCAAGTCGGGCAAAGCTTATTATGTGAAGCCAACTCCTGCACGTGGCCGTGTGAACTATGTGTCAGCGGAAGAAGCTGCAGAGGATCCCGACGTCATGCTGGGTACGCTTCTTGTTAATCACCACCCAGCGTCCGTTCTCTTCGACACTGGGTCTTCTCATTCCTTCATTTCAGAAAGTTATGCACAGTTGCATAACATGTCTTTTTGTGATATGCCAATTCCATTGGTTGTCCAAACCCCTGGTAGTAAATGGCAAACCTCTAGGATAACCTATGAAAATGAAATTCGAGTAGACAGGCTAGTTTTTCTAGCCTCTTTAATAGCTTTGAAATCTTCAGATATTAATATCATCTTGGGCATGGATTGGATGTCAGCTCACTATGCCAAGATTGATACTCACTCTAGAAATGTCCAGCTTACCCATCCCTCGGGTGAGATAGTAAATGTCTCCACTCGAGTTGCCAAATGCCAGCTCTATTCCCTAAATGCCAACCCTCTTCCGGAACTTGAAGACATTCCGGTAGTCCGTGACTTCCCGGATGTTTTTCCAGAGGAACTGCCAGGAATTCCACCAGACAGAGATGTAGAGTTTGTGATAGATCTTGTTCCGGGAACTGTCCCCATAGCCAGAAGACCTTATAAGATGGCACCCCTGGAGCTAGCCGAACTTAAGAAGCAATTATATGAGGCTTTGAACAAGGGTTTCATTCGTCCTAGCTCTTCTCCTTGGGCTTGTCCCGTCCTCTTCGTCAAGAAGAAAGACGGAACGGATCGGATGGTTGTAGATTACCGACCAGTTAATCTGGTCACCATTAAGAACAAGTATCCGCTCCCCAAGATCAACGACCTGTACGATCAACTCGCTGGATCCTCAGTCTTCTCCAAAATGGATTTGAGGTTGGGATACCATCAAATCAAGATTAAGAACGGGGACATTCCAAAAACGGCTTTTGTTACTCGTTATGGCCAATATGAGTACACCGTTATGTCCTTCGGTTTAACCAATGCCCCAGCCACTTTCTCTCGGCTGATGAACTCAATCTTCATGGAGTATTTGGATAAATTCGTCGTGGTATACCTCGATGATATTCTCATCTACTCGAAGAATGAACAAGAACATGCCGAGCATCTAAGGCTGGTATTGATGAAACTTCGAGAGCATCGCCTTTATGCCAAATTTTCAAAATGTGAATTCTGGTTACCAGAAGTGACCTATCTAGGCCACGTAATCTCTGGTAAGGGTATTGCTGTCAATCCCGAGAGAGTTCAAGCTGTCCTTGATTGGACTCAACCTGAATCGGTTAAGCAAGTTAGGAGTTTTCTTGGTCTAGCGAGCTATTGTCGCCGCTTCGTCGAGAATTTCTCCAAGGTTGCAAAGCCTCTAACTGAACTCCTAAAGAAAGATAAAAAGTTCGAGTGGACACCACAGTGTGAGCATAGTTTTCAGGAACTAAAAAGACGCCTGACTTCCGCACCTGTGTTGCTACCACCAGATTTTTCTAAGGACTTTGTTATCTATTGCGACGCCTCGCGACAAGGATTGGGTTGCATTCTCATGCAAGATCTTCATGTGATCGCATACGCATCTCGACAGTTGCGTCCACATGAGGATAATTATCCCACACATGACCTTGAGCTTGCAGCTGTGGTCCATGCACTAAAAACCTGGCGACATTACCTTCTGGGTAATCGTTGCGAAATATTCACTGATCACCAAAGTCTGAAATATATTTTCACCCAGCCAGATTTGAATCTCAGGCAAAGACGGTGGGTTGAGTTGATCTCGGATTACGACTTAGGGATAACTTACACCCCGGGGAAGGCCAATGTTATGGCCGATGCACTAAGTCGTAAATCTTATTGTAACAATTTGATGCTACAACAAGGTCAACCACATCTCCATGAGGACTTTCGGAAGTTGAATCTTCATATTGTTCCTCAAGGATTCCTTTCTACCTTGGTGGCGAAGCCTACTCTTAAGGATCAAATCATAGCTGGCCAAAAGCGTGACAAGGGTATATCACGGATCAAGGAGAATATCTTTAGCGGAAACGCTAAAGAATTTTCCATGAACGATCAAGGTGTTGTGTTCTTCCAGAATCGTTTAGTGGTTCCTAAGAACCCACATCCAAGGCAGTTAATCCTTAAGGAGGCTCATGATTCTCCTCTCACCATTCATCCCGGTAGTACTAAGATGTATCAGGACCTACGCCAGAGGTTCTGGTGGACTAGGATGAAGAGAGAAATTGCTGAGTTCGTTGCTAACTGCGACGTTTGTCGTCGAGTTAAGGCAGAACATCAAAGGCCTGCTGGCACCCTTCAACCTTTAGCTATTCCTGAATGGAAATGGGATAAAGTTAGCATGGATTTCATTACCGGATTTCCCAAGACCAAGAAAGGAAATAATGCTATCTTTGTGGTCATTGACCGTCTTTCCAAAGTGGCTTATTTTCTTCCTGTTCGTGAGAGTATAACAGCTAGCCAGCTAGCAGAGTTATATATCTCTCGAATAGTGTCTCTTCATGGTGTTCCCCTGGAAATTAACTCGGACCGTGGAAGTATCTTTACTTCCCGCTTCTGGGAAAGTTTTCAAAATGCCATGGGGACTCACTTATCTTTTAGCACTGCTTTCCATCCTCAATCAAGTGGTCAAGTAGAAAGAGTGAATCAAATCCTAGAAGATATGCTCCGAGCTTGTGTTATTTCGTTCGGTATGAATTGGGAGAAGTGCCTTCCATTCGCCGAATTCGCTTATAACAATAGTTATCAATCAAGCTTGGGCAAAGCCCCTTTTGAAGTTCTCTATGGACGAAGATGTCGAACACCTCTTAATTGGTCAGAAACCGGAGAGAGGCAACTCTTTGGTCCGGATATGATCCAGGATGCAGAAGAGCAGGTTCGCATTATTCGTGAAAAGTTGAAAACAGCCCAGTCTCGTCAAAAGAGCCAATATGATCGTCATCATAAGGCTGTGACCTTTGAAGTTGACGAGAAGGCTTACCTGCGGGTTACACCTTTGAAGGGTACCCATCGATTCGGTATCAAGGGCAAATTGGCTCCTCGTTACATTGGTCCTTTTCGCATTCTTGCCAAACGAGGAGAAGTTGCCTACCAGTTGGAACTTCCTCCGCATCTTTCCAAGGTTCATGATGTTTTCCACGTCTTGCAACTCAGGCGTTGCTTTTCGGATCCTATCCGTGAAGTGGACCACGAAACGCTTGATCTCCAAGATAACCTTTCATACCGAGAATACCCCGTGCGTATTCTTGATCAAGCTGAGCGTACCACTCGACGTCGAAACCTCAAGTTTCTTAAAGTTCAATGGTCAAATCATTCTGAAAAGGAGGCAACTTGGGAAAGAGAGGATCGTCTCCGACTTGAATATCCTGCGTTATTCCCGACGACTTCTAAATCTCGGGACGAGATTCTTTTGAGTGGAGGTGAGTTGTAACATCCCTAACCCTTAAGCAAGTTAGTCTTGTGCTCATGTCTTCTTTGCATTTGCATCTAAGAAGTTTCAACAAAAACAACAAAGTGGCAAAGGAAAAACTCAAAACCCTAGCCACTATTTCAATTAAAGAAAATCTCAAACTAGTTCAAATCAATGAACCCAAAATGGCCTCAAGAAATGTTCAAACTTTCTGATAAATCATGAAAGTAAATGAGCATTAGAGAAAACTATTTTCTTGACACTTTAAGCATTTTAAATAAATGCAAAAGCCACTGGTTTCAAACTTTAAATTTGAAATCAGAATCTATAAATTTCCAAAAATGTTGAAAACTTTGGAAATGGTTGGGAATGTTATAACAATATTTCAAGAGGTCTAAAATAGTTTTTACTTTTTGTTTTGGAGCTGAAATAATTAGCACAACAATTGTTAGCAAAACAGAAAAACAAAAACAGAAAAAAATGGGAAAACCTTACCTGTCGCCTAGCCTGGCCCGGCCCATCTCCCTCGCTCGTCCCCTCCCTCGCGCCAGTAGGTAGCAGGAGGTGGCCGCCGCCTCCTCCGGCGCGGCCACGCACCTGTGCGCCTGCCTGGCCGCCGCCTCGCGCTGGCAAGGCCGGGGATAAGCCCCCTGAGGCCTCCCCTATCCATTCCCTGCATCGGCTCTCTCCCTCCTCCCGGATCTCTTCCTCCTCCTTGCTGCCGCCATTGGAGCCGAGCTCGAGCTCGAGCCGCAACACCTCTAGCCATGGGATCCCGCCTCCGAGTAGTCTGTTAGCTCCGCCTCGTCGCCCTGGTCATCTCTGCAGAAGCCGAAGCTTCCCCAAGCTTTGCATCGCCCCCAACGCCGTCGTCTTCCACCTTCGGCCGCCGGACCTCTCCCGTCGATTCGTCGCCCCCAGGCCTTCCCCGAGCCGTCTAAGCCCTGCTCTGCACTCCCGGTGAGCATGCGGTCGTTTCCCCTAAGTTTTTCTCTTCGATCCCCTCCTCTAGCTCTAGTTTCACCGGAGCCCGACGAGGACCGCCGCTGCCGCTCGTCGCCGGTAGCCCTCCAGATGATCAGCTCGTCCTTCCGAGGGCACGAGCAGCTTCAGGTCGACGCGTAGATGCTGTAGCAGCTAAGAACCGAGCGTAGTTTCCTCTGGATCAAAGACCCCGATGACGCCCGAGCCTTGGCCGCTGCCAAGCTCGTCGCCGGCGTCATCTCCGGCCAGATCAGCCCCGACTAAGTGCAGAAATGGAGCTGCGGGAGATGTGTCGTTCCTCTGGTGCTCTCCGCGCAGCATCTGGCCCACTGAGCACCATTTCCGAGCCCCTCCGCCGTGCTGGTGGTCGCCGGAGGCTCCCCGCCGGCGAGGACGACCTCGCCGCCGGTGGATCTCGGCTGGCCTGAGCCACTGACTGGTGGGGCCAGCCTCTGGCAAGTTTAAAACTAATAAAAATAAATCAAATAAGTTAATCAGTCACTGACATGTGGGTCCAGCAAGGTTAATCAGTTAATTAAGTTTAATCTTAATCTAAAATTGACCAGAGAGACTGACCAGTGGGTCCCACTGGTCAAGTTTGACTTTCAACGGCCAGATGGACCTGCTGATGTCATGCTGATGCAATAAAAGTATTTCCAGTATAGAAATAATTCCAGGAAATTGCTAAAACTTGTAAAATTCATAGAAATTAATCTGTAACTCCAATGAAAATAATTTATATATGAAAAAGTATGAGAAAAATTCAAGGATTCTGAATATGCTATTTTCAACTATGTTTGAAAAAGTTACAGAACCCTAAATTGTGGAATAAGGAATAATTCAATTCTTATAATCACTTTTTAAATGGAATTTGCAAAAATATTCAAATTTCATTATATATACAATGTTCACCACTGTCCTAATTACAAGTCAATACCATAACATGACATTTCATGCATGTTAACATCAAGTTGATCTGAGCATCAGGTCGAATCAATTAAACCGGTATCCGAGAATACCCCGTTTGAATTGCTATTCGAATGTGATTCAAATCAACTCTAAACCTAATACATGTTGAAAATAATAACTTATCACCTTGCATTCTCATGCCATGCTCATGCATCATTTTGAGTGCATATGATTGTTATTGAATGTTGCCATTCATTTCGGTAGGCTCCGCACCCCCGGATTCCACCGAATATCCGTTTGACGGATATCGTTCCTCCTCTGAGCAACAAGGCAAGCAACCCCTTTGATCATTCCGATAACTCCCATGTTCTTGCTCCTGCACCTAATTATTGCATTTAAGATCAAATGCTTCAACTGCTTTTGCCACGATAGTTGAACCCACTTCCTTTGCATGACTTAACCTTGTCACAGTAAATAGCCAAACCTTGCAACCTAGCATACCTGGTAGTTGCTTGAGCTGTGATGTGCCTTATCCTGCTATGCATGCTATGCTTAGAGTTGTGTATGGTCTGTCATCTGGGAGATGAACAGAATTGTGGAACGTGTTTGGTGAGCAAGGTTGTGTGTTGAACTTGAGTTGGTAAAGGTACCGGTGAAAGGCCGTGTAGGAGTACATGGCGGGTTGTTTCATTGGAACCGTCCTTAGGAACTGAGTTCCGGGTATGTATTCCAAGACTAGATACTACCACATGCTGGGCCCTGAAATATGACCCCGCTCGGCCTATTAATCGCTTAGTACTCGGTCCAGGAGTTGCAAGTAGTTTCTGGTGTTTATAGAAATGCTGGAGGCCGTGCATGGTGCTGACCTGAGACGTGGACCGTGATGCGGTAGGCAGTGGCACGGTGTACCAAGTGGCACCCGGATGGTGGGCTTGGGAACCCTGCGCACATCGTTTGAGGCCGTGGCGGAAACCTCGGCCGGACTTCCGTACGGGTTACTCTCAGATAGGCGATAAACCTGGACTAGGTACTAGTGTGGTTAACGGTCGTGGCCGACTCCCTCGCTGGGCTTCCGCTTGAAGGTTGCCGAGGTGCATGACGTGCATATGGCGATAAGTGGCGAGAGCGTGTGTGACGAAGTACACCCCTGCAGGGTTATGATCTATTCGAATAGCCGCGTCCGCGGATATGGACTACTTGGAGACATATGTTGTTCATAGATAACTTCAATGGCTACTCATAAAATTGCCAAGATAAGCGTGAGTGTCGTGGACGGCATTTTCGTACGGAGACGGAATGATTCCACGATAGTGTATTGTTGTGGTGTTAGTGGACTCGTGTGCGAGAAATCAAGTTGTCAAAACTAATTTCAAAATGCAAGTTGTCTAGCCACGAGTCATATGCTGGCTTCCCGCATGAAACCCCACAATACCCCTTTGATACCTTGCATGAGTAGTTAGTTCTCCTAAAGTCTTGCTGAGTACCTTCGTACTCATATTTGCTTTATAAATGTTGCAGAGGTTGCTAATGACCCTAATGGAGGGTTCTTCGTAGACATCGACGACGACGAGTAGCTGGTGTCCCAGCTACGATCTGGCCCTACGTCGGCTCTGTAGTATAGTCAGGCCATGTGCCTGCTAGTTGCCCTGTCTGTACCGAGACAATTTATAACTCTTCCGCTGACTTGTATTTGTATGACTGCTATTATGGGTCGTGAGACCCTTAATGTGTAATATTATGTGTGTGGCTCTTCCGAGCCTCTTAAATAAAGCTTGTATGTTTATGGTTATGTTGTGATGCCATCGATGTATCTATACATATCGGTATGCCATGCGTACGTGTGTCTTACTTGATATGTATGGGGTTTGAATACCTAGTCGTAAACTTTAGTAGCACTCCTTACAAGGAAATGCCCCTTTGTGATCCAACGAGCCTTGGTAGTTCGGTACTGCTCCGGACTCATTGGTTGACCGGCATGTGTCCTTCTTAGCTGCTGTGTCTGTCCCCTTTGGGGAAATGTCACGCGACGTAATGGAGTCCTTGTAGCTTGCTACGACTCGTCTACGTTCGTTGATGACCGACACCTGCTTTGTTGGGTCATGTATGCTTGTCCTTGTGTGGTACTGCCACTTTGGCTTATGACTAGACATGTCGATCCGGGTTCTTTGACATTGGATTGCTAGCGACACTATTGCATACGTGAGTCAAAAGACGCAAACGATCCCGGCTAAGGTAAGGCTGCAGCCGTGGAGTTAACCGTGCGTGAGACCACAAAGGGATGCGATGTGTTACAGGCTAGATTCCTATGGCTTAGGATCGGGGTCCCGACAGCGTTGGTATCAGAGCCTGACTGACTGTAGGATTACTAAGCCAAACTGGGCGAAGTTGAGTCTAGAATTGCTTTAGTTATATTTAAGGGAATTGTTTGTGGAAGGGAACGTAAGACTCTTGTTCTCTTCTCAAGTTATTCTATTCTGGTCATCCTCGTCTCTTCTGCGGGAATTAAGGACTAGGTTACTCATCTTCTCCTAGGCTCGTGTTTCTGATCGGTAGATTATAGGACTACGGGTCAAGAGATATTGGTTTCTTTATTCCTAGGAAGCAGGAAGTAAGTTTGATGATCAGAGAGTTGAACTTGATAGTTGAGTGGTTACGCTATTCCATTTTTGGGTTGTCTCAAAATTTGTTTTTGAGCATTTACAGCCGTTATGCTGCCCAATTTTGCATTCGGAGCTCTAATGCTTTTACATTACTCTCTATTTACAGATGTCTGGCCGTCCTTCTCGTCAGGTGTTACATCTGACTAGGTGCATTGATGTACCGGGTCATACGGCCATGCTGGTCAGGGTGATGTCGGTGTGCGGTTACCGCTGGTACCCCGAGTACACAGTGGAGGAACAGTACCGAGACTTCAACCAGAGCCAGTACATCTGCATTGTTAGGGTATTTCCAGACTACCCTGGAGCTGAGAAGCCAATCCATTGGTCCTATGGGTTGGGGGTCACCGTTGACATGGCAGTACAGGATGCTGCCTATTCAATGCTGACCATTATGAGAGCGAGACATGCACTGCTGCGGAATTCAGAGTTCTGCTATGTTCCGGCCTCTCAGTCTGGTGAAGAGGGATACCTCAGTGGAGTCTATTTTGATTCTTCTATGGAGGATCCACTTCTGCAGTCCACTGTTGAGATGCTAGAGAACAGAGACAGGGATGCTCGTGCTCTCCGCATGGAGCTTTATGCTACCCGTGCCCGTCTGTGGACAGCTTTGACGCAGCTGGCACCGGTAGTCCAGACAGGGTATGGAGAGATGGAGATGCTGAACCCTGTTAGGACCCATCTTCCGGCCCACGTTGACTGGCCAGCTATAGGAGGAGTCACACCTCTTCGGGGACCCCTCTTACCACCAGTCAGGGGACCAAGGCCACATCCGTGTCCTTATGGATCCCAGGGATCTCAGGCTAGAGTGTTTCCTGATCCGCAGGTTGAGCTTCCAGGTCATGGAGGTAATCTCTATGAGATGTTCTATGTGGATGCCTGAGCTGTGAGCGGAAGGATAGTATGGTAGTAGCCGTACGTTCACAGTCCTGCGTGACTTGTGAAGTATGGTTGTAATGTGAAATGAATTCCGGAGGCCTAGATAAATAATGTATAGGAAGCTTGTAAGCCTCTGATGAGTAGTTTCACAATTTCAGTAGTTTGCTCTTCGGTTAGGGTTGTACTGAACTATGTAAGGGTGTGTATGAACCATGGTGTATATATAGCAGTTGCTTGTTACCATGCTGTTCGGATATTCATTTCCGCATTCCGTGTGTTCAGTACATTCTTAATCCATAGCTAGTATTGATATGATATTGGTCTAAGCTATGAGTTTGTTTGTCAGGATGGTGTTCACCAGGTTGAACCGTGCCCCTGCTCATGAGCAAGGTGAGGGTAGTCAAGCGTCGCAGGAAGACCTGCCTCACCCACCTTCTATGGTAGAAGTGATGCTTGAGGCAGAAAGAAATAAAAGGGAGACCAACCGACTGCTAGAGCGTATTGAGCAGAATACGGCTCGACAGCCTAGGAATGCTGCAGTGTCCCTCAATGACTTTGTGAAGCTGAATCCTCCAAAGTTTCATCATTCCGTCGATCCCCTCGACGCTGACGACTGGCTGTGCAACATCTCACGCAAGATTCGCTCTGCGAATGTGTCTGAGGCCGACAAGGTGACCTTTGCGGCGTATTTCCTGGAAGGACCCGCCAATCTGTGGTGGGAGAATTTTAAAGCTATGCGTCCCGCTGAACCAGTGGCCACATGGGCAGACTTCAGTGCAGCTTTTCGTCTGCACCATATTCCAGAGGACCTGATGGACAGAAAGAGAGAGGAGTTCTGTGCCTTCACTCAGGGCAAGATGTCTGTGGATGCCTATAGCCGCGAGTTTGGTAACCTCGCCCGCTATGCAACAGAGGAGGTGTCTACTGACGCCAAGAAGCAAGCAAGGTTTCGTAAGGGTCTGAGCCCTGAGCTCCGTCGTGACCTGCGCCTCCATGAGTGTGCAAGCTTTCAAGCCCTGGTCAACAAGGCGATCAGTGCCGAGACTGGTCATACTGACTTCGAAGCCACAAGAAAGCACTCCCGTGACTTTGGCTCATCTTCTGGTTCCGCGTTTCCAAAACGCAGGCTATGGGTTCCAAACAGTTCTCTGCCGCCAAGATACACTCCGAGGCCATCCTACGTGGCGCCTCAGACGAATCAGACCAACCCTCCAGCAAAAGCTTATGGTGGTCCAGCTAGCAATGCTGCACCACGTGCCAACCAGGTGATATGCTACAAGTGTGGAGAACCAGGGCACTATTCCCGTGAGTGTCCTCACAATGTGGGTGCCAAGCAACCCGGAAAGTCCGTCGGGCAGGCCAAGTCGGGCAAAGCTTATTATGTGAAGCCAACTCCTGCACGTGGCCGTGTGAACTATGTGTCAGCGGAAGAAGCTGCAGAGGATCCCGACGTCATGCTGGGTACGCTTCTTGTTAATCACCACCCAGCGTCCGTTCTCTTCGACACTGGGTCTTCTCATTCCTTCATTTCAGAAAGTTATGCACAGTTGCATAACATGTCTTTTTGTGATATGCCAATTCCATTGGTTGTCCAAACCCCTGGTAGTAAATGGCAAACCTCTAGGATAACCTATGAAAATGAAATTCGAGTAGACAGGCTAGTTTTTCTAGCCTCTTTAATAGCTTTGAAATCTTCAGATATTAATATCATCTTGGGCATGGATTGGATGTCAGCTCACTATGCCAAGATTGATACTCACTCTAGAAATGTCCAGCTTACCCATCCCTCGGGTGAGATAGTAAATGTCTCCACTCGAGTTGCCAAATGCCAGCTCTATTCCCTAAATGCCAACCCTCTTCCGGAACTTGAAGACATTCCGGTAGTCCGTGACTTCCCGGATGTTTTTCCAGAGGAACTGCCAGGAATTCCACCAGACAGAGATGTAGAGTTTGTGATAGATCTTGTTCCGGGAACTGTCCCCATAGCCAGAAGACCTTATAAGATGGCACCCCTGGAGCTAGCCGAACTTAAGAAGCAATTATATGAGGCTTTGAACAAGGGTTTCATTCGTCCTAGCTCTTCTCCTTGGGCTTGTCCCGTCCTCTTCGTCAAGAAGAAAGACGGAACGGATCGGATGGTTGTAGATTACCGACCAGTTAATCTGGTCACCATTAAGAACAAGTATCCGCTCCCCAAGATCAACGACCTGTACGATCAACTCGCTGGATCCTCAGTCTTCTCCAAAATGGATTTGAGGTTGGGATACCATCAAATCAAGATTAAGAACGGGGACATTCCAAAAACGGCTTTTGTTACTCGTTATGGCCAATATGAGTACACCGTTATGTCCTTCGGTTTAACCAATGCCCCAGCCACTTTCTCTCGGCTGATGAACTCAATCTTCATGGAGTATTTGGATAAATTCGTCGTGGTATACCTCGATGATATTCTCATCTACTCGAAGAATGAACAAGAACATGCCGAGCATCTAAGGCTGGTATTGATGAAACTTCGAGAGCATCGCCTTTATGCCAAATTTTCAAAATGTGAATTCTGGTTACCAGAAGTGACCTATCTAGGCCACGTAATCTCTGGTAAGGGTATTGCTGTCAATCCCGAGAGAGTTCAAGCTGTCCTTGATTGGACTCAACCTGAATCGGTTAAGCAAGTTAGGAGTTTTCTTGGTCTAGCGAGCTATTGTCGCCGCTTCGTCGAGAATTTCTCCAAGGTTGCAAAGCCTCTAACTGAACTCCTAAAGAAAGATAAAAAGTTCGAGTTGACACCACAGTGTGAGCATAGTTTTCAGGAACTAAAAAGACGCCTGACTTCCGCACCTGTGTTGCTACCACCAGATTTTTCTAAGGACTTTGTTATCTATTGCGACGCCTCGCGACAAGGATTGGGTTGCATTCTCATGCAAGATCTTCATGTGATCGCATACGCATCTCGACAGTTGCGTCCACATGAGGATAATTATCCCACACATGACCTTGAGCTTGCAGCTGTGGTCCATGCACTAAAAACCTGGCGACATTACCTTCTGGGTAATCGTTGCGAAATATTCACTGATCACCAAAGTCTGAAATATATTTTCACCCAGCCAGATTTGAATCTCAGGCAAAGACGGTGGGTTGAGTTGATCTCGGATTACGACTTAGGGATAACTTACACCCCGGGGAAGGCCAATGTTATGGCCGATGCACTAAGTCGTAAATCTTATTGTAACAATTTGATGCTACAACAAGGTCAACCACATCTCCATGAGGACTTTCGGAAGTTGAATCTTCATATTGTTCCTCAAGGATTCCTTTCTACCTTGGTGGCGAAGCCTACTCTTAAGGATCAAATCATAGCTGGCCAAAAGCGTGACAAGGGTATATCACGGGTCAAGGAGAATATCTTTAGCGGAAACGCTAAAGAATTTTCCATGAACGATCAAGGTGTTGTGTTCTTCCAGAATCGTTTAGTGGTTCCTAAGAACCCACATCCAAGGCAGTTAATCCTTAAGGAGGCTCATGATTCTCCTCTCACCATTCATCCCGGTAGTACTAAGATGTATCAGGACCTACGCCAGAGGTTCTGGTGGACTAGGATGAAGAGAGAAATTGCTGAGTTCGTTGCTAACTGCGACGTTTGTCGTCGAGTTAAGGCAGAACATCAAAGGCCTGCTGGCACCCTTCAACCTTTAGCTATTCCTGAATGGAAATGGGATAAAGTTAGCATGGATTTCATTACCGGATTTCCCAAGACCAAGAAAGGAAATAATGCTATCTTTGTGGTCATTGACCGTCTTTCCAAAGTGGCTCATTTTCTTCCTGTTCGTGAGAGTATAACAGCTAGCCAGCTAGCAGAGTTATATATCTCTCGAATAGTGTCTCTTCATGGTGTTCCCCTGGAAATTAACTCGGACCGTGGAAGTATCTTTACTTCCCGCTTCTGGGAAAGTTTTCAAAATGCCATGGGGACTCACTTATCTTTTAGCACTGCTTTCCATCCTCAATCAAGTGGTCAAGTAGAAAGAGTGAATCAAATCCTAGAAGATATGCTCCGAGCTTGTGTTATTTCGTTCGGTATGAATTGGGAGAAGTGCCTTCCATTCGCCGAATTCGCTTATAACAATAGTTATCAATCAAGCTTGGGCAAAGCCCCTTTTGAAGTTCTCTATGGACGAAGATGTCGAACACCTCTTAATTGGTCAGAAACCGGAGAGAGGCAACTCTTTGGTCCGGATATGATCCAGGATGCAGAAGAGCAGGTTCGCATTATTCGTGAAAAGTTGAAAACAGCCCAGTCTCGTCAAAAGAGCCAATATGATCGTCATCATAAGGCTGTGACCTTTGAAGTTGACGAGAAGGCTTACCTGCGGGTTACACCTTTGAAGGGTACCCATCGATTCGGTATCAAGGGCAAATTGGCTCCTCGTTACATTGGTCCTTTTCGCATTCTTGCCAAACGAGGAGAAGTTGCCTACCAGTTGGAACTTCCTCCGCATCTTTCCAAGGTTCATGATGTTTTCCACGTCTTGCAACTCAGGCGTTGCTTTTCGGATCCTATCCGTGAAGTGGACCACGAAACGCTTGATCTCCAAGATAACCTTTCATACCGAGAATACCCCGTGCGTATTCTTGATCAAGCTGAGCGTACCACTCGACGTCGAAACCTCAAGTTTCTTAAAGTTCAATGGTCAAATCATTCTGAAAAGGAGGCAACTTGGGAAAGAGAGGATCGTCTCCGACTTGAATATCCTGCGTTATTCCCGACGACTTCTAAATCTCGGGACGAGATTCTTTTGAGTGGAGGTGAGTTGTAACATCCCTAACCCTTAAGCAAGTTAGTCTTGTGCTCATGTCTTCTTTGCATTTGCATCTAAGAAGTTTCAACAAAAACAACAAAGTGGCAAAGGAAAAACTCAAAACCCTAGCCACTATTTCAATTAAAGAAAATCTCAAACTAGTTCAAATCAATGAACCCAAAATGGCCTCAAGAAATGTTCAAACTTTCTGATAAATCATGAAAGTAAATGAGCATTAGAGAAAACTATTTTCTTGACACTTTAAGCATTTTAAATAAATGCAAAAGCCACTGGTTTCAAACTTTAAATTTGAAATCAGAATCTATAAATTTCCAAAAATGTTGAAAACTTTGGAAATGGTTGGGAATGTTATAACAATATTTCAAGAGGTCTAAAATAGTTTTTACTTTTTGTTTTGGAGCTGAAATAATTAGCACAACAATTGTTAGCAAAACAGAAAAACAAAAACAGAAAAAAATGGGAAAACCTTACCTGTCGCCTAGCCTGGCCCGGCCCATCTCCCTCGCTCGTCCCCTCCCTCGCGCCAGTAGGTAGCAGGAGGTGGCCGCCGCCTCCTCCGGCGCGGCCACGCACCTGTGCGCCTGCCTGGCCGCCGCCTCGCGCTGGCAAGGCCGGGGATAAGCCCCCTGAGGCCTCCCCTATCCATTCCCTGCATCGGCTCTCTCCCTCCTCCCGGATCTCTTCCTCCTCCTTGCTGCCGCCATTGGAGCCGAGCTCGAGCTCGAGCCGCAACACCTCTAGCCATGGGATCCCGCCTCCGAGTAGTCTGTTAGCTCCGCCTCGTCGCCCTGGTCATCTCTGCAGAAGCCGAAGCTTCCCCAAGTTTTGCATCGCCCCCAACGCCGTCGTCTTCCACCTTCGGCCGCCGGACCTCTCCCGTCGATTCGTCGCCCCCAGGCCTTCCCCGAGCCGTCTAAGCCCTGCTCTGCACTCCCGGTGAGCATGCGGTCGTTTCCCCTAAGTTTTTCTCTTCGATCCCCTCCTCTAGCTCTAGTTTCACCGGAGCCCGACGAGGACCGCCGCTGCCGCTCGTCGCCGGTAGCCCTCCAGATGATCAGCTCGTCCTTCCGAGGGCACGAGCAGCTTCAGGTCGACGCGTAGATGCTGTAGCAGCTAAGAACCGAGCGTAGTTTCCTCTGGATCAAAGACCCCGATGACGCCCGAGCCTTGGCCGCTGCCAAGCTCGTCGCCGGCGTCATCTCCGGCCAGATCAGCCCCGACTAAGTGCAGAAATGGAGCTGCGGGAGATGTGTCGTTCCTCTGGTGCTCTCCGCGCAGCATCTGGCCCACTGAGCACCATTTCCGAGCCCCTCCGCCGTGCTGGTGGTCGCCGGAGGCTCCCCGCCGGCGAGGACGACCTCGCCGCCGGTGGATCTCGGCTGGCCTGAGCCACTGACTGGTGGGGCCAGCCTCTGGCAAGTTTAAAACTAATAAAAATAAATCAAATAAGTTAATCAGTCACTGACATGTGGGTCCAGCAAGGTTAATCAGTTAATTAAGTTTAATCTTAATCTAAAATTGACCAGAGAGACTGACCAGTGGGTCCCACTGGTCAAGTTTGACTTTCAACGGCCAGATGGACCTGCTGATGTCATGCTGATGCAATAAAAGTATTTCCAGTATAGAAATAATTCCAGGAAATTGCTAAAACTTGTAAAATTCATAGAAATTAATCTGTAACTCCAATGAAAATAATTTATATATGAAAAAGTATGAGAAAAATTCAAGGATTCTGAATATGCTATTTTCAACTATGTTTGAAAAAGTTACAGAACCCTAAATTGTGGAATAAGGAATAATTCAATTCTTATAATCACTTTTTAAATGGAATTTGCAAAAATATTCAAATTTCATTATATATACAATGTTCACCACTGTCCTAATTACAAGTCAATACCATAACATGACATTTCATGCATGTTAACATCAAGTTGATCTGAGCATCAGGTCGAATCAATTAAACCGGTATCCGAGAATACCCCGTTTGAATTGCTATTCGAATGTGATTCAAATCAACTCTAAACCTAATACATGTTGAAAATAATAACTTATCACCTTGCATTCTCATGCCATGCTCATGCATCATTTTGAGTGCATATGATTGTTATTGAATGTTGCCATTCATTTCGGTAGGCTCCGCACCCCCGGATTCCACCGAATATCCGTTTGACGGATATCGTTCCTCCTCTGAGCAACAAGGCAAGCAACCCCTTTGATCATTCCGATAACTCCCATGTTCTTGCTCCTGCACCTAATTATTGCATTTAAGATCAAATGCTTCAACTGCTTTTGCCACGATAGTTGAACCCACTTCCTTTGCATGACTTAACCTTGTCACAGTAAATAGCCAAACCTTGCAACCTAGCATACCTGGTAGTTGCTTGAGCTGTGATGTGCCTTATCCTGCTATGCATGCTATGCTTAGAGTTGTGTATGGTCTGTCATCTGGGAGATGAACAGAATTGTGGAACGTGTTTGGTGAGCAAGGTTGTGTGTTGAACTTGAGTTGGTAAAGGTACCGGTGAAAGGCCGTGTAGGAGTACATGGCGGGTTGTTTCATTGGAACCGTCCTTAGGAACTGAGTTCCGGGTATGTATTCCAAGACTAGATACTACCACATGCTGGGCCCTGAAATATGACCCCGCTCGGCCTATTAATCGCTTAGTACTCGGTCCAGGAGTTGCAAGTAGTTTCTGGTGTTTATAGAAATGCTGGAGGCCGTGCATGGTGCTGACCTGAGACGTGGACCGTGATGCGGTAGGCAGTGGCACGGTGTACCAAGTGGCACCCGGATGGTGGGCTTGGGAACCCTGCGCACATCGTTTGAGGCCGTGGCGGAAACCTCGGCCGGACTTCCATACGGGTTACTCTCAGATAGGCGATAAACCTGGACTAGGTACTAGTGTGGTTAACGGTCGTGGCCGACTCCCTCGCTGGGCTTCCGCTTGAAGGTTGCCGAGGTGCATGACGTGCATATGGCGATAAGTGGCGAGAGCGTGTGTGACGAAGTACACCCCTGCAGGGTTATGATCTATTCGAATAGCCGCGTCCGCGGATATGGACTACTTGGAGACATATGTTGTTCATAGATAACTTCAATGGCTACTCATAAAATTGCCAAGATAAGCGTGAGTGTCGTGGACGGCATTTCCGTACGGAGACGGAATGATTCCACGATAGTGTATTGTTGTGGTGTTAGTGGACTCGTGTGCGAGAAATCAAGTTGTCAAAACTAATTTCAAAATGCAAGTTGTCTAGCCACGAGTCATATGCTGGCTTCCCGCATGAAACCCCACAATACCCCTTTGATACCTTGCATGAGTAGTTTGTTCTCCTAAAGTCTTGCTGAGTACCTTCGTACTCATGTTTGCTTTATAAATGTTGCAGAGGTTGCTAATGACCCTAATGGAGGGTTCTTCGTAGACATCGACGACGACGAGTAGCTGGTGTCCCAGCTACGATCTGGCCCTACGTCGGCTCTGTAGTATAGTCAGGCCATGTGCCTGCTAGTTGCCCTGTCTGTACCCAGACAGTTTATAACTCTTCCGCTGGCTTGTATTTGTATGACTGCTATTATGGGTCGTGAGACCCTTAATGTGTAATATTATGTGTGTGGCTCTTCCGAGCCTCTTAAATAAAGCTTGTATGTTTATGGTTATGTTGTGATGCCATCGATGTATCTATACATATCGGTATGCCATGTGTACGTGTGTCTTACTTGATATGTATGGGGTTCGAATACCTAGTCGTAAACTTTAGTAGCACTCCTTACAAGGAAATGCCCCTTTGTGATCCAACGAGCCTTGGTAGTTCGCTACTGCTTCGGACTCATTGGTTGACCGGCATGTGTCCTTCTTAGCTGTTGTGTCTGTCCCCTTTGGGGAAATGTCACGTGACATAATGGAGTCCTTGTAGCTTGCTACGACTCGTCTACGTTCGCTGATGACCGACACCTGCTTTGTTGGGTCATGTATGCCTGTCCTTGTGCGGTACTGCCACTTTGGCTTATGACTAGACATGTCGATCCGGGTTCTTTGACATTGGATTGCTAGCGACACTATCGCATACGTGAGTCAAAAGACGCAAACGGTCCCGGCTAAGGTAAGGCTGCAGCCGTGGAGTTAACCGTGCGTGAGACCACAAAGGGATGCGATGTGTTACAGGCTAGATTCCTATGGCTTAGGATCGGGGTCCCGACAACTAATGGATTATTTAATGGTGTTCTCAAGATCATAGGATAACCTATTATTATTTGTAGAAGAATTTCCGTATAATTATTAGAGGAATTATCGGCATACAGTGTAGCATTGAAATTTCCTATATAAGCATTGTTGTTGAAATTGTTTCGCGAGATAAAGTTCAAATTAATAGCATCATAATTTTCACAATCAAGGTAGACAAAGACATATCATTGCGATCAACATGAGCATGTTTACTAGCAACCACATTCATAAGAGCATCCATTTTCTCACTTAAATTAGCTATTTCCTCAACAGAATTTACCTTCTTACTAGTTGGAGCTCTTTCGGTATGCCATTGAGAATAATTCATCATGATGTTATCTAGAAGTTTGGTGGTCTCTCCCAATATCACCTCCATGAAGGTATCACCTGCAACAGAATCTAGAAGATTTCTAGACACATATTTAGTCCAGCATAGAAATTTTGTATAATCATCCATAAGTTCAAACCATGAGTAGGGCAATTTTTAATCATCAATTTAATCCTCTCCCAAGCTTGTGCAACATGTTCTCAATCATGTTGCTTAAAATTCACAATTTTATTTCTAAGGGAGATGATCTTAGTCGGAGGAAAATACTTGGTAATGAAAGCACCTTTACATTTATCCCATGTTCCAATACTATTATGTGGTAAAGATGAAAAGCAAGCCTTAACTTTGTTCCTAGTGAAAAAGGAAATAAATTTAATTTCACCACATCATTATCCATATCCTTTTACTTATGCATATCACATAATTCAAAAAAAGTATTGAGATGCATAGTCGGATCCTCGTTAGGACTTCCAGAAAATTGTTCTTGCATCACAAGATTTAGCAATGCAGCATTAATATCATAAAAATCCGCAGTAGTGACGGGTGTTATATGTGTATTAATCAAATCATTGTTATTAGTATTCGAGAAGTCGCATAACTTAGTGTTGTCTTGAGACATCGTGACCAAGCAAGTAAAGTAACAAGCGAAGAAAGGAAACTAGCAAGTATAGCAAGCAAACAAGTAAACTTGATTTTTTTTTTTGTATTTTTGTTTTTCATAGCAATCAAAATATAACATAAACTAAAATTGGAAACAAGTGAATGATAATTTGTGAGTAGGTACTTGGTAGGAAATTGGTGATACTCCCAGGCAACGACGTCACAAATCCTTCCTGATACTTGTGTCATGCGTTGGGTTTTCCCCCGAAGAGGAGGGGATGATGAAACACGATAGAGGTAAGTATTTCCCCCAGTGAGAACCAAGGTTATCGAACCAATAATAGAATTATGCAATTTCCCGTCTTTAGCGCCTACACACAAAAGAGCACACACTTGCACCCAACATGGGCAAGAGGGTTGTCAATCTCCTTAAACTTGTTACTTGCAAGCGATAAGTAGTCATTGATAGATAATTTAAATATATTAAATATTAAAAGTAAATACAAATGATAAAAGGCAGTGAGATATTAGGAATTCTTGTAAATATAATTGGGAATAGAGCCGACGGCCATATTTTTCGCTAGAGGCTTTGATACGTCTCCAACTTATCTATAATTTTTGATGGTTTCGTGCTATTATCTTGTCAAACTTTGGATGTTTTACATGCCTTTTATTTATTTTCTGGGACTAACTTATTAACTCAGTGCTAAGTGCCAGTTCATGTTTTTCCATGTTTTTGACCACTTTCAGAGGAGATTTTGAAACGGAGTCCACATGGAAGAAAATCCCTGAAAAGATTTTTTCTGGAACGTAAGAAGACCGGAGAGCTTGGGGGCCAAGCCAGAGGAGCCCTAGGGGCCCCATAAGCCCCCATCCCGCGGCCAGGGGGGCCGCGCCATCCAGGCTTGTGGGCCCCCTAGAGGTCCCCTGACCTAGATCTTGCGCCTATAAATTCCCAAATATTCCCAAAAAAATCAAGAGACGATAATAAATATAGTTATTATTATATTTTCCGCCGCCGCAAGCTTCTGTCTCCGCAAGATCCTGTTGGAATTATGCCCTAGAGGCAATAATAAATATAGTTACTATTATAATTCCTGTATCAAGATAATCGTTTATTATCCATGCTATAATTGTATTGAATGAAGACTTATATACATGTGTGGATACATAGACAAAACACTGTCCCTAGCAAGCCTCTAGTTGGCTAGCCAGTTGATCAAAGATAGTCAGGGTCTTCTGATTATGAACAAGGTGTTGTTGCTTGATAATTGGATCACGTCATTAGGAGAATCACGTGATGGACTAGACCCAAACTAATAGACGTAGCATATTGATCGTGTCATTTTGTTGCTACTGTTTTCTGCGTGTCAAGTATTTTTTTCCTATGACCATGAGATCATATAACTCACTGACACCGGAGGAATGCTTTGTGTGTATCAAACGTTGCAACGTAATTAGGTGACTATAAAGATGCTCTACAGGTATCTCCGAAGGTGTTCGTTGAGTTAGTATGGATCGAGACTGGGATTTGTCACTCCATGTGACGGAGAGGTATCTCGGGGCCCACTCGGTAATACAACATCACACACAAGCCTTGCAAGCAATGTGACTTAGTGTAAGTTGCGGGATCTTGTATTACGGAACGAGTAAAGAGACTTGCCAGTAAACGAGATTGAAATAGGTATGCGGATACTGACGATCGAATCTCGGGCAAGTAACATACCGAAGGACAAAGGGAATGACATACGGGATTATATGAATCCTTGGCACTGACGTTCAAACGATAAGATCTTCGTAGAATATGTAGGATCCAATATGGGCATCCAGGTCCCGCTATTGGATATTGACCGAGGAGTCTCTCGGGTCATGTCTACATAGTTCTCGAACCCACAGGGTCTGCACACTTAAGGTTCGACGTTGTTTTATGCGTATTTGAGTTATATGGTTGGTTAATGAATGTTGTTCGGAGTCCCGGATGAGATCACGGACGTCACGAGGGTTTCCGGAATGGTCCGGAAACAAAGATTGATATATAGGATGACCTCATTTGATTACCGGAAGGTTTTCGAAGTTACCGTGAATGTACCGGGAATGACGAATGGGTTTCGGGTGTTCACCGGGGGGGGGGGGCAACCCACCCCGGGGAAGCCCATAGGCCTTGGGGGTGGCGCACCAGCCCTTAGTGGGCTGGTGGGACAGCCCAAGAAGGCCCTATGCGCCATAGGAAGAAAATCAAAGAGAAAAGAAAGAAAAAAAGAGGAGGTGGGAAAAGGGGGAAGGACTCCTCCTTCCAAACCTAGTTGGACTCGGTTTGGAAGGGGAGGGTTGCCCCCCTTGGCTCGGCCGAACCCCTTGGGGGTCCTTGGACCCCAAGGCAAGGCTCCCCCTCTTCCCCCTATATATACGGAGGTTTTAGGGCTGATTTGAGACAACTTTGCCACGGCATCCCGACCACATATCTCCACGGTTTTACCTCTAGATCGCGTTTCTGCGGAGCTCGGGCGGAGCCCTGCTGAGATAAGATCATCACCAACCTCCGGAGCGCCGTCACGCTGCCGGAGAACTCATCTACCTCTCCGTCTCTCTTTCTGGATCAAGAAGGCCGAGATCATTGTCGAGCTGTACGTGTGCTGAACGCGGAGGTGCCGTTCGTTCGGCACTAGATCGTGGGACTGATCGCGGGACGGTTCGCGGGGCGGATCGAGGGACGTGAGGACGTTCCACTACATCAACTGCGTTTTTTAATGCTTCTGCTGTGCGATCTACAAGGGTACGTAGATCGAATATCCCCTCTCGTAGATGGACATCACCATGATAGGTCTTCGTGGGCGTAGGAATTTTTTTGTTTCCCATTCGACGTTCCCCAACAGTGGCATCATGAGCTAGGTTCATGCATAGATGTCTTCTCGAGTAGAACACAAAAGTTTTTGTGGGCGGTGATGTGCGTTTTGCTGCCCTCCTTAGTCTTTTCTTGATTTCGCGGTATTGTTGGATTGAAGCGGCTTGGACCGACATTACTCGTACGCTTACGAGAGACTGGTTTCATTGCTACGTTTAACCCCGTTGCTCAAAGATGATTGGCAAGTGTTAGTTTCTCTAACTTTAGTTGAATCGGATTTGACCGAGGAGGTCCTTGGATGAGGTTAAATAGCAACTCATATATCTCCGTTGTGGTGTTTGCGTAAGTAAGATGCGATCCTACTAGATACCCATGGTCACCACGTAAAACATGCAACAACAAAATTAGAGGACGTCTAACTTGTTTTTGCAGGGCATGCTTGTGATATGATATGGCCAACGATGTGATGTGATATATTGGATGTATGAGATGATCATGTTGTAATAGATAATATCAACTTGCACGTCGATGGTACGGCAACCGACAGGAGCCATAGGGTTGTCTTTATACTAACGTTTGTGCTTGCAGATGCGTTTACTATTTTGCTAGGATGTAGCTTTAGTAGTAATAGCATGAGTAGCACGACAACCCCGATGATGCCACGTTGATGGAGATCATGGTGTGGCGCCGGTGACAAGAAGATCATGCCGGTGCTTTGGTGATGGAGATCAAGGAGCACGTGATGATGGCCATATCATGTCACTTATGAATTGCATGTGATGTTAATCCTTTTATGCACCTTATTTTGCTTAGAACGACGGTAGCATTATGAGGTGATCTCTCACTAAAATTTCAAGACGAAATTGTGTTCTCCCCGACTGTGCACCGTTGCTACAGTTCGTCGTTTCGAGACACCACGTGATGATCGGGTGTGATAGACTCAACGTTCACATACAACGGGTGCATAACAGTTGCGCACGCGGAACACTCGGGTTAAGCTTGACGAGCCTAGCATGTGCAGACTTGGCCACGGAACACATGAGACCGAAAGGTCGATCATGAATCATATAGATGATATGATTAGCATAGGGATGCTTACCACTGAAACTATACTCAACTCACGTGATGATCGGACTTGAGCTAGTGTAAGTGGATCATGAACCACTCAAATGACCAGAGAGATGTACTTTTTGAGTGGGAGTTTAGCGAGTAATTTGATTAAGTTAATCTCTAATTATCTTGAACATAGTCTAAGTCCACTTTGAATATATTTGTGTTGTAGATCATGGCTCACGCGACAGTCACCCTAAATTTAATACGTTCCTAGAGAAAGCTAAGTTGAAAGATGATGGAAGCAACTTTGTAGACTGGGCTCGTAATCTTAAGCTAATCTTACAAGCTGGGAAGAAGGATTATGTCCTTAATGCTGCGCTAGGAGATGAACCACCCGCTACGGCTGACCAGGATGTTACGAACGCTTGGTTAACACGTAAGGAGGACTACTCAGTAGTTCAATGTGCAGTCTTGTATGGCTTAGAACCGGGACTTCAACGTCGCTTTGAGCTTCATGGAGCATTTGAGATGTTCCAGGAGTTGAAGTTCATCTTTCAGAAGAACGCCCGGATCGAGAGGTATGAGACCTCCGATAAATTCTATGCTTGCAAGATGGAGGAGAACTCGTTTGTCAGTGAACATGTGCTCAAAATGTCTGGGTACTCAAATCGTCTAGCTGAGCTAGGGATTGAACTCCCGCAAGAGGCTATCACTGACAGAATCCTTCAATCACTGCCGCCAAGCTATAAAGGCTTTGTGTTGAACTACAACATGCAAGGGATGAACAAGTCACCCGGCGAGTTGTTTGCGATGATGAAAGTCACAGAGTCTGAACTCCGTAAAGAGCATCAAGTGTTGATGGTGAATAAGACCACTAGTGTCAAGAGAAACGGCAAAGGCAAGAAGGGTAATTCAAAGAAGAGCGGCAAGCCTGTTGCCAATCCGAGGAAGAAACCCAAAGCTGGACCTAAGCCTGAAACAGAGTGTTACTATTGCAAGGGTATGGGTCACTCGAAGCGCAACTGCCCCAAGTATCTGGCTGATAAGAAGGCGGCCAAAGACAAATCAGGTATATTTGATATACATGTTATTGATGTGTACTTAACCAGCTCTCGTAGTAGTGCCTGGGTATTCGATACCGGTTCTGTTGCTCATATTTGCAACTCGAAACAGGAACTGCGGAATAGACGAAGGCTGGCGAAAGATGAAGTGACGATGCGCGTAGGAAATGGTTCCAAGGTTGATGCAATCGCCGTCGGCACAGTTTCACTTCAGTTACCATCAGGATTAGTTATGAACTTGAATCATTGTTATTTAGTGCCTGCGTTGAGCATGAACATTATATCTTGATCTTGTTTATTGCGAGACGGTTACTCTTTTAAGTCAGAGAATAATGGTTGTTCTATTTCTATGAGTAACATCTTTTATGGTCATGCACCCAATGTGAGAGGATTGTTCATATTGAATCTTGATAGTGATACACACATACATAACATTGAGACCAAAAGAGTTAGAGTTAACAATGATAGCGCCATATTTTTATGGCACTGCCGCTTAGGTCATATTGGTGTAAAGCGCATCAAGAAACTCCATGCCGATGGACTTTTGGAGTCACTTGACTTTGATTCACTTGACACGTGCGAACCATGCCTCATGGGCAAGATGACTAAAACTCCGTTCTCTGGAACAATGGAGCGTGCAAGTGACTTGTTGGAAATCATACATACCGATGTGTGCGGTCCGATGAGCGTAGAGGCACGCGGCAGATATCGTTATTTTCTCACCTTCACCGATGATTTGAGTAGATATGGTTATGTCTACTTAATGAAGCACAAGTCTGAAACATTTGAAAAGTTCAAGCAATTTCTGAGTGAAGTTGAAAATCATCGTAACAAGAAGATCAAGTTCCTACGGTCTGATCGTGGGGGTGAATATCTGAGTTTCGAGTTTGGTGCTCACTTAAGACAATGTGGAATTGTTTCACAGTTGACACCGCCTGGAACACCACAGTGTAATGGTGTGTCCGAACATCGTAATCGTACTTTATTAGAGATGGTGCGATCTATGATGTCTCTTACCGATTTGCCGTTATCATTTTGGGGTTATGCATTAGAAACAGCTGCATTCACTTTAAATAGGGCACCATCAAAATCCGTTGAGACGACACCATACAAACTGTGGTATGGCAAAAGGCCAAAGTTGTCGTTTCTTAAAGTTTGGGGATGTGATGCTTATGTCAAAAAGCTTCAGCCTGAAAAGCTGGAACCCAAAGCGGAAAAGTGCATCTTCATAGGTTACAAAAGAGACAGTTGGGTACACCTTCTATCTCAAATCCGAGGGCAAAGTGTTTGTTGCTAAAAACGGAGCTTTTCTCGAGAAGGAGTTTCTCTCGAGAGAATTGAGTGGGAGGAAGATAGAACTTGATGAGGTTGTCGAACCTCTCATCCCTCTAGATGGTGGCGCAGGGCAAGGGGAAACCTCTGTCATTGCAACGCCGGTTGAGGAGGAAGCTAATGATGATGATCATGAAACTCCGGTTCAAGTTTCTGTTGAACCACGCAGGTCGACGAGACCACGGGCTGCTCCAGAGTGGTACGGTAATCCCGTTTTGTCAATCATGTTGTTAGACAACAATGAACCTGCAAGTTATGAAGAAGCAATGGTGGGCCCAGATTCCAACAAATGGCTAGAAGCCATGAAGTCCGAGATAGGATCCATGTATGAGAACAAAGTGTGGACTTTGGAAGTACTACCTGAGGGCCGCAAGGCTATTCAGAACAAATGGATCTTTAAGAGGAAGACGGACGCTGACGGCAATGTGACCGTTTATAAAGCTAAACTTGTGGCAAAGGGTTTTTTCACAAGTTCAAGGAATTGACTACGATGAGACATTCTCACCCGTAGCGATGCTTAAGTCCGTCAGAATCATGTTAGCAATAGCTGCATTTTTCGATTATGAAATCTGGCAGATGGATGTCAAAACGGCGTTCCTTAACGGTTTCCTTAAGGAAGAGTTGTATATGATGCAACCTGAAGGTTTTGTCGATCCTAAGAATGCTAACAAGGTGTGCAAGCTCCAGCGATCCATTTATGGACTGGTGCAAGCATCTCGGAGTTGGAACAAACGCTTTGATGAGGTGATGAAAGCATTTGGGTTTATAGAAAGTGGTTGGAGAATCTTGTATTTACAAGAAAGTGAGTGGGGGCTCTGTGGCGTTTCTAATATTATATGTGGATGACATATTGCTGATTGGAAACAACGTAGAGTTTTTGGAGAGCATAAAGGATTACTTGAATAAAAGTTTCTCTATGAAGGACCTAGGAGAAGCTGCTTACATTCTAGGCATTAAGATCTACAGGGATAGATCAAAACGCCTGATAGGACTTTCACAAAGCACATACCTTGATAAAGTTTTGAAGAGGTTCAAAATGGAACAGTCCAAGAAAGTGTTCTTGCCAGTTTTACAAGGTACGAGATTGAGTAAGACTCAGTGCCCAACAACTCATGAGGATAGAGAGCATATGAGCACCGTCCCCTATGCTTCAGCCATAGGTTCTATCATGTATGCAATGCTGTGCACTAGACCGGACGTTAGCCTGGCCATAAGTATGGCAGGTATGTTCCAGAGTAATCCAGGAGTGGATCACTGGACGGCGGTCAAGAATATCCTGAAGTACCTGAAAAGGACTAAGGAGATGTTTCTCGTGTATGGAGGTGACGAAGATCTCACCGTAAAGGGTTACGTCGATGCAAGCTTCGACACAGATCCGGACGACTCTAAGTCGCAGACCGGATACGTATTTATTCTTAATGGGGGTGCGGTAAGCTGGTGCAGTTCCAAGCAAAGCGTCGTAGCACATTCTACATGTGAAGCGGAGTACATGGCTGCCTCGGAGGCGGCTAAGGAGGGTGTCTGGATGAAGCAGTTCGTGACGGATCTTGGAGTAGTGCCAAGCGCACTGAATCCAATAACCTTGTTCTGTGACAACACGGGTGCCATTGCCCTAGCAAAGGAACCACGGTTTCACAAGAAGTCCAGACACATCAAACGACGCTTCAACCTCATCCGCGACTACGTCGAAGGGGAGGACGTAAATATATGCAAAGTGCACACGGATCAGAATGTAGCAGACCCGCTGACTAAACCTCTTCCACGGGCAAAGCATGATCAACACCAGAACTGTATGGGTGTTAGATTTATTACAATGTAACTCGCATGATGATGTGAGGGCTAGATTATTGACTCTAGTGCAAGTGGGAGACTGTTGGAATTATTCCCTAGAGGCAATAATAAATATAGTTATTATTATAATTCCTGTATCAAGATAATCGTTTATTATCCATGCTATAGTTGTATTCAATGAAGACTTATATACATGTGTGGATACATAGACAAAACACTGTCCCTAGCAAGCCTCTAGTTGGCTAGCCAGTTGATCAAAGATAGTCAGGGTCTTCTGATTATGAACAAGGTGTTGTTGCTTGATAACTAGATCACGTCATTAGGAGAATCACGTGATGGACTAGACCCAAACTAATAGACGTAGCATATTGATCGTGTCATTTTGTTGCTACTGTTTTCTGCGTGTCAAGTATTTTTTCCTATGACCATGAGATCATATAACTCACTGACACCGGAGGAATGCTTTGTGTGTATCAAACATCGCAACGTAACTGGGTGACTATAAAGATGCTCTACAGGTATCTCCGAAGGTGTTCGTTGAGTTAGTATGGATCGAGACTGGGATTTGTCACTCCGTGTGACGGAGAGGTATCTCGGGGCCCACTCGGTAATACAACATCACACACAAGCCTTGCAAGCAATGTGACTTAGTGTAAGTTGCGGGATCTTGTATTACGGAACGAGTAAAGAGACTTGCCGGTAAACGAGATTGAAATAGGTATGCGGATACTGACGATCGAATCTCGGGCAAGTAACATACCGAAGGACAAAGGGAATGACATACGGGATTATATGAATCCTTGGCACTGAGGTTCAAACGATAAGATCTTCGTAGAATATGTAGGATCCAATATGGGAATCCAGGTCCCGCTATTGGATATTGACCGAGGAGTCACTTGGGTCATGTCTACATAGTTCTCGAACCCGCAGGGTCTGCACACTTAAGGTTCGACGTTGTTTTATGCGTATTTGAGTTATATGGTTGGTTACCGAATGTTGTTCGGAGTCCCGGATGAGATCACGGACGTCACGAGGGTTTCCGTAATGGTCCGGAAACGAAGATTGATATATAGGATGACCTCATTTGATTACCGGAAGGTTTTTGGAGTTACCGGGAATGTACCGGGAATGACGAATGGGTTCCGGGTGTTCACCGGGGGGGGGGGGGGCAACCCACCCCGGGGAAGCCCATAGGCCTTGGGGGTGGCGCACCAGCCCTTAGTGGGCTGGTGGGACAGCCCAAGAAGGCCCTATGCGCCATAGGAAGAAAATCAAGGAGAAAAGAAAGAAAAAAAAGAGGAGGTGGGAAAAGGGGGAAGGACTCCTCCTTCCAAACCTAGTTGGACTCGGTTTGGAAGGGGAGGGTTGCCCCCCTTGGCTCGGCCGAACCCCTTGGGGGTCCTTGGACCCCAAGGCAAGGCTCCCCCTCTTCCCCCTATATATACGGAGGTTTTAGGGCTGATTTGAGACAACTTTGCCACGGCACCCGACCACATATCTCCACGGTTTTACCTCTAGATCGCGTTTCTGCGGAGCTCGGGCGGAGCCCTGCTGAGATAAGATCATCACCAACCTCCGGAGCGCCGTCACGCTGCCGGAGAACTCATCTACCTCTCCGTCTCTCTTGCTGGATCAAGAAGGCCGAGATCATCATCGAGCTGTACGTGTGCTGAACGCGGAGGTGCCGTCCGTTCGGCACTAGATCGTGGGACTGATCGCGGGACGGTTCGCGGGGCGGATCGAGGGACGTGAGGACATTCCACTACATCAACCGCGTTTCTTAACGCTTCTGCTGTGCGATCTACAAGGGTACGTAGATTGAATATCCCCTCTCGTAGATGGACATCACCATGATTGGTCTTCATGCGCGTAGGAAATTTTTTATTTCCCATGCGACGTTCCCCAACAGATCCCATCTGGGGCACGTCCTGGTGCCCTGCCGGAGGGGAGATTCGGACACGGAGGGCTTCTTCATCAACAGCATGACCTCTCCGATGATGCATGAGTAGTTCACCATAGACCTACGGGTCCATAGCTAGTAACTAGATGGCTTCTTCTCTCTCTTGGATCTTCAATACAAAGTTCTCCATGATCTTCATGGAGATCTATCCGATGTAATCTTCTTTTGCGGTGTGTTTGTCGAGATCCGCTGAATTGTGGATTTATGATCAGATTATCTATGAATCTTATTTGAGTTTCTTCTGATCTCTCTTATGCATGATTTCATATCCTTGTAATTCTCTTCGAGTTGTGGGTTTTGTCTGGCCAACTAGATCTATGATTCTTGTAATGGGAGAAGTGCTTGGTTTTGGGTTCATACCGTGCGGTGACCTCACCCAGTGACAGAAGGGGTAGAGAGGCACACATCATGTTGTTGCCATCAAGGGTAAAAAGATGGGGTTTTCATCATTGGTTTGAGAATATCCCTCTACATCATGTCATCTTGCTTAAAGCGTTACTCTGTTCGTCATGAACTGAATACACTAGATGCATGCTGGATAGCGGTCGATGTGTGGAGTAATAGTAGTAGATGTAGAAAGTATCGGTCTACTTGTCTCGGACGTGATGCCTATATGCTAGATCATTGCCTTAGATATCGTCATGACTTTGCGGTGTTCTATCAATTGCTCGACAGTAATTTGTTCACCCACCGTAATACTTGCTATTTTGAGAGAAGCCTCTAGTGAACACTATGGCCCCCAGGGTCTACTCCACACCATATTTTCAGCCTTACACTTTTTACTTCGTTGCACTTTCCGCCTTCAGATCTCACTTTGCAAACAATCTTGAAGGGATTGACAACCCCTTTGAAGCATTGGGTGCAAGCTTGTTTGTGTTTGCGCAGGTACTTTGGACTTGACGAGGCCCTCCTTCTCGATTGATACCTTGGTTCTCAAACTGAGGGAAATACTTACTGCTCCTGTGCTGCATCACCCTTTCCTATTCAAGGGAAAAACCAACGCAAATCAGAGAAGTAACAAGAAGAATTCCTAAGCGCCAGGGAAGGACTTTTGTTGCCGCAGCAGGCTTCTCTTTCGTAGAAAGCATACGGTGGGTAAAAACATTATTCTTGGGAAATTGATAAAAAAGCTCATACTTATGCAATATTTGTTCATGTCAATGATCATTACATATAGTCATCTTGTACATAAATAAGTAGACCGACTCCTTCCTGCATCTACTACTATTACTCCATCCATCGACAGGTGCCCAACATGCATCTAGAGTATTAAGTGAAAACACAGTAATGAGGATGGTGACATGATGTAGACAAAATAAATCCAATTAATATGAATGAACCCCATCATTTTACCCTTAGTGGAAGCAATACAATACATTTCATGTCCCTTTCTGTCACTGGGATTGAGCACCACAAGATTAAACCCACTACAACGTACCTCCTCAACTGAAGATAAATCAATCTAGTTGGCCAAACCAAATAAATAGATCGGAGAGAATTACGAAGCTATAAAAATCATACATATAAGAATTCATAGAAGACTCAAATATTATTCATGAATAATCTGAACATAAACCCATAATTCATCGGCTCCCAACAAACACACCGTACAATAGTGATTACATAAGATATATAGATCACCACGGGGATCGCGGTGAGCATGAAAACAAAGAACATAAAGAGAGATAGCCATCTAGGTACTAAATACATACCCGCAGGTCTATGGTGAACTACTCATACATCACCATGGGAGCAGTAAGGTTGATGTAGAGATCCTCCATGATCGATCTCTCCTCCAGCAGGGCAACGGAATACGGTTCGAGATGGGTATGATAACCCACGAGTATATAGTATCATGATAGTTTTTGAGGGTAGAGTATTCAACGCAAGGAGAGACAAAGAATATTTGTAAGTATTAGCAGCTGAGTTGTCAATGCAACCACACTTGGAGATTTAGTATCTGCAGCACAGTGATCAGTAGCACAGTAATATGATAGTTTTGATAGCAGTCACTAGTAGAAAACAGGGCATTTGTCCCGGTTCATAAGGGCCATTAGTATCGGTTCTTGAACCGGGACTAATAGGTTGTTACTAATGCCTCCCCCCTTTAGTCCCGGTTCTTACACGAACCGGGACACATGGGCATCCACGTGGCCGCTGCAGGCAGCCCAGGCAGGGGGGCCTTTGCTCCCGGTTGGTGACATAAACCGGGACCAAAAGGCATCCACGCGTCAGAAGCTGGCTGCAGCTAAGGTTTTTTTTTTTTGAAAGTGGCTGGTTTAGGGGTTTTGGGGGTTAATTTAGGTTGTTATTAGCTAGCTAATAGAGAGAAGTGTCCCTCTCTTATCTTCGTGCTTGGTTTACCAACGCTACTACTATGTTCATTTCACCCGCTGATATATAATAACTCTTCATGCTCGTATCATACATCATCATATAATAACAAGTCCTACTATCATGCATCATCATACATCATAATAACAAGGAGCATCCATGAGCAGGCACAAAATTTCATCAGGCACACCCCATCATACTTAAAAGTGCAGTAGCAGTTCAACACTATCGTACTTAAAAGGTTTATACTATAAAGATTAAAGCCACCAGGTTCTTAAGATATTCACTCCCGCTTCTTCACCTTCTCCTTCATCATCTTGATGCGCTTAGAGCTGCGAAGACCTAGGCCAGGCTGTGGAATGTACTCCTCTAACACAATTGGCATGGCCCTGTCGCCCAGCTGTGGGACATCCATCGCGAGGCCATCGTCGCTGCTACTTTTGCTGCCAGAGTTGCTGCTGCCGTAGACATAGCACCTGTCGCAGTACTCGCTGCTCCTGCTCCCATTGCCTTGCCAAATGCAAAAAGTTTTTTTTTCAAAATGGGTGTGAGAGATAGCCTAATGGAGAGGAAGAAGAGGTAGAGCGTACCTGTTGGAAATATGCCCTAGAGGCAATAATAAATTAGTTATTATTATATTTCTTAGTTCATGATAATCGTTTATTATCCATGCTATAATTGTATTGAATCAAGACTTATATACATGTGTGGATACATAGACAAAACACTGTCCCTAGCAAGCCTCTAGTTGGCTAGCCAGTTGATCAAAGATAGTCAGGGTCTTCTGATTATGAACAAGGTGTTGTTGCTTGATAACTGGATCACGTCATTAGGAGAATCACGTGATGGACTAGACCCAAACTAATAGACGTAGCATGTTGATCATGTCATTTTGTTGCTACTATTTTCTGCGTGTCAAGTATTTGTTCCTATGACCATGAGATCATATAACTCACTGACACCGGAGGAATGCTTTGTGTGTATCAAACGTCGCAACGTAACTGGGTGACTATAAAGATGCTCTACAGGTATCTCCGAAGGTGTTCGTTGAGTTAGTATGGATCGAGACTGGGATTTGTCACTCCGTGTGACGGAGAGGTATCTCGGGGCCCACTCGGTAATACAACATCACACACAAGCCTTGCAAGCAATGTGACTTAGTGTAAGTTGTGGGATCTTGTATTACGGAACGAGTAAAGAGACTTGCCGGTAAACGAGATTGAAATAGGTATGCGGATACTGACGATCGAATCTCGGGCAAGTAACATACCGAAGGACAAAGGGAATGACATACGGGATTATATGAATCCTTGGCACTGAGGTTCAAACGATAAGATCTTCGTAGAATATGTAGAATCCAATATGGGCATCCAGGTCCCGCTATTGGATATTGACCGAGGAGTCTCTCGGGTCATGTCTACATAGTTCTCGAACCCGCAGGGTCTGCACACTTAAGGTTCGACGTTGTTTTATGCGTATTTGAGTTATATGGTTGGTTACCGAATGTTGTTCGTAGTCCCGGATGAGATCACGAACGTCACGAGGGTTTCCGGAATGGTCCGGAAACAAAGATTGATATATAGGATGACCTCATTTGATTACCGGAAGGTTTTCGGAGTTACCGGGAATGTACCGGGAATGACGAATGGGTTCCGGGTGTTCACCGGGGGGGGGCAACCCACCCCGGGGAAGCCCATAGTCCTTGGGGGTGGCGCACCAACCCTTAGTGGGCTGGTGGGACAGCCCAAGAAGGCCCTATGCGCCATAGGAAGAAAATCAAAGAGAAAAAAAAGAGGAGGTGGGAAAAGGGGGAAGGACTCCTCCTTCCGAACCTAGTTGGACTCAGTTTGGAAGGGGAGGACTCCCCCCCTTGGCTCGGCCGAACCCCTTGGGGGTCCTTGGACCCCAAGGCAAGGCTCCCCCTCTTCCCCCTATATATACAGAGGTTTTAGGGCTGATTTGAGACAACTTTGCCACGGCAGCCCGACCACATATCTCCACGGTTTTACCTCTAGATCGCGTTACTGCGGAGCTCGGGCGGAGCCCTGCAGAGATAAGATGATCACCAACCTACGGAGCGCCGTCACGGTGCCGGTGAACTCATCTACCTCTTCGTCTCTCTTGCTGGATCAAGAAGGCTGAGATCATCGTCGAGCTGTACGTGTGCTGAACGCGGAGGTGCCGTCCGTTCGGCACTAGATCGTGGGACTGATCGCGGGACGGTTCGCGGGGCGGATCAAGGGATGTGAGGACGTTCCACTACATCAACCGCGTTCACTAACGCTTCTGCTGTGCGGTCTACAAGGGTACGTAGATCGAATATCCCCTCTCGTAAATGGACATCACCATGATAGGTCTTCGTGCGCGTAGGAAATTTTTTGTTTCCCATGCGACGTTCCCCAACAGTGGCATCATGAGCTAGGTTCATGCGTAGATGTCTTCTCGAGTAGAACACAAAATTTTTTGTGGGCGGTGATGTGCGTTTTGCTGCTCTCCTTAGTCTTTTCTTGATTCCGCGGTATTGTTGGATTGAAGCGGCTTGGACCGACATTACTCGTACGCTTACGAGAGACTGGTTTCAACGCTACGAGTAACCCCGTTGCTCAAAGATGACTGGCAAGTGTTAGTTTCTCCAACTTTAGTTGAATCAGATTTGACCGAGGAGGTCCTTGTATAAGGTTAAATAGCAATTCATATATCTCCGTTGTGGTGTTTGCGTAAGTAAGATGCGATCCTACTAGATACCCATGGTCACCACGTAAAACATGCAACAACAAAATTAGAGGACGTGTAACTTGTTTTTGCAGGGTATGCTTGTGATGTGATATGGCCAACGATGTGATGTGATATATTGGATGTATGAGATGATCATGTTGTAATAGATAATATCGACTTGCACGTCGATGGTACGGCAACCGGCAGGAGCCATAGGGTTGTCTTTAAACTAACGTTTGTGCTTGCAGATGAGTTTACTATTTTGCTAGGATGTAGCTTTAGTAGTAATAGCATGAGTAGCACGACAACCCCGATGGCGACACGTTGATGGAGATCATGATGATGGAGATCATGGTGTGACGCCGGTGACAAGAAGATCGTGCCGGTGCTTTGGTGATGGAGATCAAGAAGCACGTGATGATGGCCATATCATGTCACTTATGAATTGCATGTGATGTTAATCCTTTATGCACCTTATCTTGCTTAGAACGACGATAGCATTATGAGGTGATCTCTCACTAAAATTTCAAGACGAAATTGTGTTCTCCCCGACTGTGCACCGTTGCGACAGTTCTTCATTTCGAGACACCACGTGATGATCGGGTGTGATAGACTCAACGTTCACATACAACGGGTGCAAAACAGTTGCACACGCGGAACACTCGGGTTAAGCTTGACGAGCCTAGCATGTGCAGACATGGCCTCGGAACACATGAGACCGAAAGGTCGAGCATGAATCGCATAGTTGATATGATTGGCATAGAGATGCTTACCACTGAAACTATTCTCAACTCACGTCATGATCGGACTTGAGATAGTGGATTTGGATCATGTACCACTCAAATGACTAGACAGATGTGTTAGAATTATGCCCTAGAGGCAATAATAAATGTATAGTTATTATTATAATTCCTGTATCAAGATAATAGTTTATTATCCATGCTATAATTGTATTGAATGAAGACTCATTTACATGTGTGGATACATAGACAAAACACCGTCCCTAGCATGCCTCTAGTTGGCTAGCCAGTTGATCGATGATAGTCAGTGTCTTCTGATTATGAACAAGGTGTTGTTGCTTGATAACTGGATCACGTCATTGGGAGAATCACGTGATGGACTAGACCCAAACTAATAGACGTAGCATGTTGATCGTGTCATTTTGTTGCTACTGTTTTCTGCGTGTCAAGTATTTATTCCTATGACCATGAGATCGTATAACTCACTGACACCGGAGGAATGCTTTGTGTGTATCAAACGTCGCAACGTAACTGGGTGACTATAAATATGCTCTACAGGTATCTCCGAAGGTGTTAGTTGATTTAGTATGGATCAAGACTAGGATTTGTCACTCCGTGTGACGGAGAGGTATCTCGGGGCCCACTCGGTAATACAACATCACACACAAGCCTTGCAAGCAATGTAACTTAGTGTAAGTTGCGGGATCTTGTATTACGGAATGAGTAAAGAGACTTGCCGGTAAAACGAGATTGAAATAGGTATGCGGATACCGACGATCGAATCTCGGGCAAGTAACATACCGAAGGACAAAGGGAATGACATACGGGATTATACGAATCCTTGGCACTGAGGTTCAAACGATAAGATCTTCGTAGAATATGTAGGATCCAATATGGGCATCCAGGTCCCGCTACTGGATATTGACCGAGGAGTCTCTCGGGTCATGTCTACATAGTTCTCGAACCCGCAGGGTCTGCACACTTAAGGTTCGACGTTGTTTTATGCGTATTTGAGTTATATGGTTGGTTACCGAATGTTGTTCGGAGTCCCGTATGAGATCACGGACGTCACGAGGGTTTCCGGAATGGTCCGGAAACAAAGATTGATATATAGGATGACCTCATTTGATTACCGGAAGGTTTTCGGAGTTACCGGGAATGTACCGGGAATGACGAATGGGTTCCGGGAGTTCACCGGGGGGGGGGGGGGCAACCCACCCCGGGGAAGCCCATAGGCTTTGGGGAGACACACCAGCCCTTAGTGGGCTGGTGGGACAGCCCCAAAGGGGCCTATGCGCCAAGAGAAGCAAATCAAAGGAAAAGAAAAAAAAAAGAGGGAGGAAGTGGGAAGGGAGGGGGACTCCTCCCACCAAACCAAGTCCAACTCGGTTTGGGGGGGGGAGTCCTCCCCCCCTTTGCTCGGCCGATCCCTTGAGGGTCCCTTGGACCCCAAGGCAAGGTCCCCCTCCCTCCTCCTATATATATGGAGCTTTTAGGGCAGATTTGAGACGACTTTCTCACGGCTGCCCGACCACATACCTCCATAGTTTTTCCTCTAGATCGCGTTTCTGCGGAGCTCGGGTGGAGCCCTGCTGAGACGAGATCATCACCAACCTCCGGAGCGCCGTCATGCTGCCAGAGAACTCTTCTACCTCTCCGTCTCTCTTGCTGGATCAAGAAGGCCGAGATCATCGTCGAGTTGTACGTGTGCTGAACGCGGAGGTGCCGTCCGTTCGGTACTAGATCGTGGGACTGATCGCGGGATTGTTCGCGGGGCGGATCGAGGGACGTGAGGACGTTCCACTACATCAACCGCGTTCTCTAACGCTTCTGCTGTACGATCTACAAGGGTACGTAGATCACTCATCCCCTCTCGTAGATGGACATCACCATGATAGGTCTTCGTGCGCGTAGGAAATTTTTTTGTTTCCCATGCGACGTTCCCCAACAGTGGTATCAGAGCTAGGTTCATGCGTAGATGTCTTCTCGAGTAGAACACAAAAGGTTTTGTGGGCGGTGATGTGCGTTTTGCTGCCCTCCTTAGTCTTTTCTTGATTCCGCGATATTGTTGGATAGAAGCGGCTTGGACCGACATTACTCGTACGCTTACGAGAGACTGGTTTCATCGTTACGAGTAACCCCCTTTGCTCAAAGATGACTGGCAAGTGACGATTTCTCCAACTTTAGTTGAATCGGATTTGACCAAGGAGGTCCTTGGATGAGGTTAAATAGCAACTCATATATCTTCGTTGTGGTGTTTGCGTAAGTAAGATGCGATCCTACTAGATACCCTTGGTCACCACGTAAAACATGCAACAACAAAATAAGAGGACGTCTAACTTGTTTTTGCAGGGTATGATTGTGATGTGATATGGCCAACGATGTGATGTGATATATTGGATGTATGAGATGATCATGTTGTAATAGAAATATCGACTTGCATGTCGATGGTACGACAACCGGCAGGAGCCATAGGGTTGTCTTTATACTAACGTTTGTGCTTGCAGATGCGTTTACTATTCTGCTAGGATGTAGCTTTAGTAGTAATAGCATAAGTAGCACGACAACCCCGATGGCAACACGTTTATGGATGATCATGGTGTGGCGCCGGTGACAAGAAGATCGTGCCGGTGCTTTGGTGATGGAGATCAAGAAGCACGTGATGATGGCCATATCATGTCACTTATGAATTGCATGTGATGTTAATCCTTTTTTGCACCTTATTTTGCTTAGAACGACGGTAGCATTATGAGGTGATATCTCACTAAAATTTCAAGACGAAATTGTGTTCTCCCCGACTGTGCACCGTTGCTACAGTTCGTCGTTTCGAGACACCACGTGATGATCGGGTGTGATAGACTCAACGTTCACATACAACGGGTGCAAAACAGTTGCGCACGCGGAACACTCGGGTTAAGCTTGACGAGCCTAGCATGTGCAGACATGGCCTCGGAACACATGAGACCGAAAGGTCGATCATGAATCATATAGTTGATATGATTAGCATAGGAATGCTTACCACTGAAACTATACTCAACTCACGTGATGATCGGACTTGGGGTAGTGTAAGTGGATTATGAACCACTCAAATGACTAGAGAGATGTACTTTTTGAGTGGGAGTTTAGCATATAATTTGATTAAGTTGAACTCTAATTATCTTGAACATAGTCTAAGTCCACTTTGAATATATTTGTGTTGTAGATCATGGCTCACGCAAGTGTCATCCTGAATTTTAATACGTTCCTAGAGAAAGCTAAGTTGAAAGATGATGGAAGCAACTTTGTAGACTGGGCTCGTAATCTTAAGCTAATCTTACAAGCTGGAAAGAAGGATTATGTCCTTATTGCTGCGCTAGGAGATGAACCACCCGCTACGGCTGATCAGGATGTTAAGAACGCTTGGTTAGCACGTAAGGAGGACTACTCAATAGTTCAATGTGCAGTCTTGTATGGCTTAGAAGCGGGACTTCAACGTCGCTTTGAGCGTCATGGAGCATTTGAGATGTTCCAGGAGTTGAAGTTTATCTTTCAGAAGAACGCCCGGATCGAGAGGTATGAGACCTCCGATAAATTCTATGCTTGCAAGATGGAGGAAAACTCGTTTGTCAGTGAACATGTGCTCAAAATGTCTGGGTACTCAAACCGTCTAGCTGAACTGGGGATTGAACTCCCGCAAGAAGCTATCACTGACAGAATCCTTCAATCACTGCCGCCAAGCTATAAAGGCTTTGTGTTGAACTACAACATGCAAGGGATGAACAAGTCTCCCGGCGAGTTGTTTGCGATGCTGAAAGTCGCAGAGTCTGAACTCCGTAAAGAGCATCAAGTGTTGATGGTGAGCAAGACCACTAGTTTCGAGAGAAATGGCAAAGGCAAGAAGGGCAATTCGAAGAAGAGCGGCAAGCCTGTTGCCAATCCGCTGAAGAAACCCAAGGCTGGACCTAAGCCTGAAACAGAGTGCTTCTATTGCAAGGGTATGGGTCACTGGAAGCGCAATTGCCCCAAGTATCTGGCAGATAAGAAGGCGGGCAAAGAAAAATCAGGTATATTTGATATACATGTTATTGATGTGTACTTAACCGGCTCTCGTAGTAGTGCCTGGGTATTCGATACCGGTTCTGTTGCTCACATTTGCAACTCGAAGCAGGAACTGCGGAATAGACGAAGGCTGGCGAAAGACGAAGTGGCGATGCGCGTAGGAAACGGTTCCAAGGTTGATGCAATCGCCGTCGGCACAGTGTCACTTCAACTACCATCGGGATTAGTGATGGACTTAAATCATTGTTATTTAGTGCCTGCGTTGAGCATGAACATTATATCTGGATCTTGTTTATTGCGAGACGGTTACTCTTTTAAGTCTGAGAATAATGGTTGTTCTATTTCTATGAGTAACATCTTTTATGGTCATGCACCGAATGTGAGAGGATTGTTCATATTGAATCTTGATAGCGATACGCATATACATAACATGGAGACCAAAAGAGTTAGAGTAAACAATGATAGCGCCATATTTTTGTGGCACTGCCGCTTGGGTCATATTGGTGTAAAGCGCATGAAGAAACTCCATGCTGATGGACTTTTGGAGTCACTTGACTTTGATTCACTTGACACGTGCGAACCATGCCTCATGGGCAAGATGACTAAGACTCCGTTCTCCGGAACAATGGAGCGTGCAAGTGACTTGTTGGAAATCATACATACCGATGTGTGTGGTCCAATGAGCGTGGAGGCACGCGGCGGATATCGTTATTTTCTCACCTTCACTGACGATTTACGTAGATATGGTTATGTCTACTTGATGAAGCACAAGTCTGAAACATTTGAAAAGTTCAAGCAATTTCAGAGTGAAGTGGAAAATCATCTTAACAAGAAGATCAAGTTCCTACGGTCTGATCGTGGGGGTGAATATCTGAGTTTCGAGTTTGGTACTCACATAAGACAATGTGGAATTGTTTCACAGTTAACACCGCCTGGAACACCACAGCGTAATGGTGTGTCCGAACGTCGTAATCGTACTTTGTTAGAGATGGTGCGATCTATGATGTCTCTTACTGATTTGCCGTTATCATTTTGGGGTTATACATTAGAAACAGCTGCATTCACTTTAAATAGGGCACCATTGAAATCCGTTGAGACGACACCATACGAACTGTGGTATGGCAAAAGGCCAAAGTTGTCGTTTCTTAAAGTTTGGGGATGTGATGCTTATGTCAAAAAGCTTCAGCCTGAAAAGCTGGAACCCAAAGCGGAAAAGTGCGTCTTCATAGGTTACCCAAAAGAGACAGTTGGGTACACCTTCTATCTCAAATCCGAGGGCAAAGTGTTTGTTGCTAAGAACGGAACTTTTCTCGAGAAGGAGTTTCTCTCGAGAGAATTGAGTGGGAGGAAGATAGAACTTGACGAGGTTGTCGAACCTCTCATCCCTCTGGATGGTGGCGCAGGACAAGGGGAAACCTCTGTCGTTGCGACGCCGGTTGAGGAGGAAGTTTATGATGATGATCATGAAACTCTAGTTCAAGTTTCTGTTGAACCACGCAGGTCGACGAGATCACGCGCTGCTCCAGAGTGGTACGGTAATCCCGTCTTATCAATCATGTTGTTAGACAACAATGAACCTGCAAATTATGAAGAAGCAATGGTGGGCCCAGATTCCAACAAATGGCTAGAAGCCATGAAATCCGAGATAGGATCCATGTATGAGAACAAAGTGTGGACTTTGGAGATACTACCTGAGGGCCGCAAGGCTATTCAGAACAAATGGATCTTTAAGAAGAAGACGGACGCTGACGGTAATGTGACCGTTTATAAAGCTCGACTTGTGGCAAAGGGTTTTTCACAAGTTCCAGGAGTTGACTACGATGAGACCTTCTCACCCGTAGCGATGCTTAAGTCCGTCAGAATCATGTTAGCAAAAGCTGCATTTTTCGATTATGAAATCTGGCAGATGGATGTCAAAACGGCGTTCCTTAACGGTTTCCTTAAGGAAGAGTTGTATATGATGCAACCCGAAGGTTTTGTCGATCCTAAAAATGCTGACAAGGTGTGCAAGCTCCAGCGATCCATTTATGGACTGGTGCAAGCATCTCGGAGTTGGAACAAACGCTTTGATGAGGTGATCAAAGCATTTGGGTTTATACAAGTGGTTGGAGAATCTTGTATTTACAAGAAAGTGAGTGGGAGCTCTGTGGCGTTTCTGATATTATATGTGGATGACATATTACTGATTGGAAACAACGTAGAGCTTTTGGAAAGCATAAAAGGTTACTTGAATAAAAGTTTCTCTATGAAGGACCTAGGAGAAGCTGCTTACATTCTAGGCATTAAGATCTATAGGGATAGATCAAAGCGCCTGATAGGACTTTCACAAAGCACATACCTTGATAAAGTTTTGAAGAGGTTCAAAATGGAATAGTCCAAGAAAGGGTTCTTGCCAGTGTTACAAGGTACGAGATTGAGTAAGACTCAGTGCCCAGCAACTGATGAAGATAGAGAGCATATGCGCTTCGTCCCCTATGCTTCAGCCATAGGCTCTATCATGTATGCAATGCTGTGCACTAGACCGGATGTTAGCCTGGCCATAAGTTTGGCAGGTAGGTTCCAGAGTAATCCAGGAGTGGATCACTGGACGGCGGTCAAGAATATCCTGAAGTACCTGAAAAGGACTAAGGAGATGTTTCTCGTGTATGGAGGTGACGAAGAGCTCGCCGTAAAAGGTTACGTCGATGCAAGCTTTGACACAGATCCGGACGACTCTAAGTCGCAAACCGGATACGTATTTATTCTTAACGGGGGTGCAGTAAGCTGGTGCAGTTCCAAGCAAAGCGTCGTAGCAGATTCTACATGTGAAGCGGAGTACATGGCTGCCTCGGAGGCGGCTAAGGAGGGTGTCTGGATGAAGCAGTTCATGACGGATCTTGGAGTGGTGCCAAGTGCACTGGATCCAATAACCTTGTTCTGTGACAACACTGGTGCCATTGCCTTAGCAAAGGAACCAAGGTTTCACAAGAAGACCAGACACATCAAACGACGCTTCAACCTCATCCGCGACTACGTCGAGGAGGAGGACGTAAATATATGCAAAGTGCACACGGATCTGAATGTAGCAGGCCCGCTGACTAAACCTCTTCCACGGCCAAAACATGATCGACAACAGAACTGTATGGGTGTTAGATTTATTACAATGTAATTCACATGGTGATGTGAGGGCTAGATTATTGACTCTAGTGCAAGTGGGAGACTGTTAGAATTATGCCCTAGAGGCAATAATAAATGTATAGTTATTATTATAATTCCTGTATCAAGATAATAGTTTATTATCCATGCTATAATTGTATTGAATGAAGACTCATTTACATGTGTGGATACATAGACAAAACACCGTCCCTAGCATGCCTCTAGTTGGCTAGCCAGTTGATCGATGATAGTCAGTGTCTTCTGATTATGAACAAGGTGTTGTTGCTTGATAACTGGATCACGTCATTGGGAGAATCACGTGATGGACTAGACCCAAACTAATAGACGTAGCATGTTGATCGTGTCATTTTGTTGCTACTGTTTTCTGCGTGTCAAGTATTTATTCCTATGACCATGAGATCGTATAACTCACTGACACCGGAGGAATGCTTTGTGTGTATCAAACGTCGCAACGTAACTGGGTGACTATAAATATGCTCTACAGGTATCTCCGAAGGTGTTAGTTGATTTAGTATGGATCAAGACTGGGATTTGTCACTCCGTGTGACGGAGAGGTATCTCGGGGCCCACTCGGTAATACAACATCACACACAAGCCTTGCAAGCAATGTAACTTAGTGTAAGTTGCGGGATCTTGTATTACGGAACGAGTAAAGAGACTTGCCGGTAAAACGAGATTGAAATAGGTATGCGGATACCGACGATCGAATCTCGGGCAAGTAACATACCGAAGGACAAAGGGAATGACATACGGGATTATACGAATCCTTGGCACTGAGGTTCAAACGATAAGATCTTCGTAGAATATGTAGGATCCAATATGGGCATCCAGGTCCCTCTATTGGATATTGACCGAGTAGTCTCTCGGGTCATGTCTACATAGTTCTCGAACCCGCAGGGTCTGCACACTTAAGGTTCGACGTTGTTTTATGCGTATTTGAGTTATATGGTTGGTTACCGAATGTTGTTCGGAGTCCCGGATGAGATCACGGACGTCACGAGGGTTTCCAGAATGGTCCGGAAACGAAGATTGATATATAGGATGACCTCATTTGATTACCGGAAGGTTTTCGGAGTTACCGGGAATGTACCGGGAATGACGAATGGGTTCCGGGAGTTCACCGGGGGGGGCAACCCACCCCGGGGAAGCCCATAGGCTTTGGGGAGACACACCAGCCCTTAGTGGGCTGGTGGGACAGCCCCAAAGGGGCCTATGCGCCAAGAGAAGGAAATCAAAGGAAAAGAAAAAAAAAAGGGAGGAAGTGGGAAGGGAGGGGGACTCCTCCCACCAAACCAAGTCCAACTCGGTTTGGGGGGGGAGTCCTCCCCCCCCTTGGCTCGGCCGACCCCTTGAGGGTCCCTTGGACCCCAAGGCAAGGTCCCCCTCCCTCCTCCTATATATATGGAGCTTTTAGGGCAGATTTGAGACGACTTTCTCACGGCTGCCCGACCACATACCTCCATAGTTTTTCCTCTAGATCGCGTTTCTGCGGAGCTCGGGCGGAGCCCTGCTGAGACGAGATCATCACCAACCTCCGGAGCGCCATCACGCTGCCGGAGAACTCTTCTACCTCTCTGTCTCTCTTGCTGGATCAAGAAGGCCGAGATCATCGTCGAGCTGTACGTGTGCTGAACGCGGAGGTGCCGTCCGTTCGGTACTAGATCGTGGGACTGATCGCGGGATTGTTCGCGGGGCGGATCGAGGGACGTGAGGACGTTCCACTACATCAACCGCGTTCTCTAACGCTTCTGCTGTATGATCTACAAGGGTACGTAGATCACTCATCCCCTGTCGTAGATGGACATCACCATGATAGGTTTTTGTTTCCCATGCGACGTTCCCCAACAAGATGTACTTTTTGAGTGGGAGTTCTGAAGTAATATGATTAATTTAACTAATTGTCATGAACATAGTCTAATGGTCTTTGCAAATTACGATGTAGCTTGCACTATAGCTCTACTGTTTTTATATGTTCCTAGAGAAAATTTAGTTGAAAGTTGATAGTAGCAAACTTTATAGAGGATTGTCCTTGTTGCTGCGCAGAAGGCTTATGTCCTTAATGCACCACTCGGTGTGCTGCACCTCGAGTGTCGTCTGTGGATGCTGTGAACATCCGACATACACGTTTCTGATGGCTACACGATTGTTCAGTGCAAAATACTTAATGGCTTAGAAGCAAGGCGCCGAAGACGTTTTGAGACGTCACGGAACATAAGTGATGTTCTAAAGAGATGAAATTGTGATTTCATGCTTGTGCCCTTGTTAAGAGGTACGAGACCTCTGACAAGATTCTTTGTCCACAAAGTAAAGGAGAAAAGCTCAATCGTTGAGCATGTGCTCAGATTGTCTGAGTACGACAATCGCTTGAATCAAGTGGGAGTTAATCTTCCAGATGAGATAGTGATGGTTCTCCAAAGTCACTGCCACCAAGCTGTGAGAGCTTCGTGATGAACTATAACATATCAAGGATAGATACAATGATCCTTGTGCGATTCGCGATGTTTGACACTGCGAAAGTAGAATCAAGAAGGAGCATCAATAGTTGATGGTTAGTAAAACCACTAAGTTTCAAGAAAGGCAAGGGCTAGAAGGGATACTTCATGAAACGGCAAAACAGTTGCTGCACTAATGAAGAGACCCAAGATTAAATCCAAACCCGAGACTAAGTGCTTATGTAATGAGGGGAACAGTCACTGAAGCGGAGCAACTCTAGATACTTGGTAGATAAGAAGGCTGGCAAAAGTCAAAAGAAGTATATTTGATATACATGATGTTGATGTGGACTTTACTAGTACTCCTAGTAGCACAAGGGTATTAGATACCGGTTCGGTTGCTAAGTGATTAGTGACACGAAATGAAAGCTACGACATAAACGGAGACTAGCTAAAGGCGAGGTGACGATACGTGTTGGAAGTAATTCCAAGGTTGATATGATCAAACGTCGCACACTCCATCTACCATCGGGATTGGTGTTAAACCTAAATAATTATTATTTGGTACTTGCGTTAAGCATGAACATGATTGGATCGTGTTTATTGCAATACGATTATTCATTTAAAGAGAATAATGGTTACTCTATTTTCTTGAATAAATCACCTTCAATGGTTTATTGAATCTCGATCGTATTGTTACACATGTTCATAATATTGGTGCCAAAAGATACGAGGTAATGAAGATAGTACCACTTACTTGTGGCACTGCCGCTTGAGTCATGTTGGTGTAAATTGCATGAAGAGGCTCCATGCTGATGGATCTTTATACTCACTTGATTTTGAATCACTAGTGACATGCAGATCATACCACATGAGCAAGGCCTTGTTTTCATTGAGATGAAACAAGATAGTAACTTGTTGGAAGTGATACATTTTGATGTGTGAAGTCCAATGGGTGCTGAGGCACGCAGTGGATATCATTATGTTCTTACTTCAATGAGGATTTGAGTGGATACAAGAGTATTTACTTAATGAATCACAAGTCTGAAATATTGAAAAGTTCAATTCTGTTTCGGAGTGAAGTTCGTCGTAACAAGAGGATAAACTGTCTACGATATGATCATAGATATGAATATCTGAGTTACGAGTTTTGGTATGCAGTTAAGACAATGTGGAAATTGTTTCGCAGTTCATGCCACCTAGAACATCATAGTGTGATGATGTGTCTGAACGTCATAGCCACGCACTATTTGGTATGGTGCATGCTATGATGTCTCTTATCGAATTACCACTATCGTTTATGGGTTATGCATTAGAGACAACAACATTCACTTTAAATAGAGCACCGCGTATTTCCGTTGAGATGACACAGTATAGACTGAGGCTTAGAGAAATCTAAACTGTCGTTTCTTGAAAGTTTGGGGCTTCGACACTTATGTGAAAAGGTTTCAGTCTGATAAGCTCGAACCCAAAAGCGGATAAATGCATCTTCATAGGATATCCAAAACAGTTGGGTACATCTCCTATCTCAGATCCAAAAGCAAAGTGTTTGTTTCTAGAAACGGATCCTTTCTCGAGGAAAGGTTTCTCTCGAAAGAATTGAGTGGGAGGGTGGTAGAACTTGATGAGGTTATTGAACCATCACTTCAACCAGTGTGTAGCAGGGCGCAGGAAGTTGTTCCTGTGGCGCCTACACCAATTGAAGTTAAAGCTGATGATGGTGATCATCGAGCATCGGATCAAGTTACTACAAGCCTCGTAGGTTGACAAGGTCGCGTACTACTGCAGAGTGGTACGGTAACCCTGTCTTGGAGGTCATGTTGTTGAGCAACAGTGAACCTACGAGTTATGGAGAAAGCAATGGTGCGCCCGGATTCCGACAAATGGCTGGAGGCCATGAAATCCGAGAGAGGATCCATGTATGAAAACAAAGTGTAGACTTTGGAAGAACTACTTGATGGTCATAGGACTATTGAGTAAAGATGGATCTTTAAAAGGAAGACAGACGATGATGGTGATAAGTCACTATTAAGAAAAGCTCGACTTGTCGCAAAGATGTTTCCGACAAGATCAAACAATTGACTATGATGAGACTTTCTCACTCGTAGTGATGCTAAAAGTCTGTTAGAATTATGTTAGTAGTTGCTGCATTATTTGTGAAATATTGCACGTAGGATGTCAAAACATTGTTTCCTCGACGGTTTCCTTGAGCAAACATTGTATGTGATACAACCAGGAGGTTTTGTCGATCCTGAAGATACTAGCAAGTATGGAAGCTCCAGTGATCCTTCAATGGACTGGTGCAAGCATCTCGGAGTTGGAATATACACTTTGATGAGATGATCAAAGATTATGGGTTTGTACAAGGTTTATGAGAAACTTGTATTTCCAAAGAAGTGAGTGGGAGCACTATGGAATTTCTGATAAGTATATGTGGTTGACATATTGTGGATCAGAAAGTAATGTAGAATTTCTGTAAAGCATACAAGGTTGTTTGAAAGGAGTTTTCAAAGGAATACCTGGATTGCGCTACTTGAACGTTGAGCTTCAAAGATCTATGGAGATAGATCAAAGGCACTTAATGGAAGTTTCAACAAGATGCATGCCTTGACAAGTTTTTGAAGGAGTTCAAAATAGATCAGCAAAGAAGGAGTTCCTAGTTGCGTTGTAAGGTGTGAATTTGAGTAAGACTCAAAACCCGACCACGGCAGAATAAAGAGAATAGACGAAGGTCGTCGTCTATGCCTTAGCCGTAGACTCTAAAGTATGCCATGCTGAGACCGCACCTGATGTGTGCCTTGCAGCAAGTCTGTTAAGAGGTACACAGAGTGATCCAGGATTGAATCACTGATCAGCGATCAAAGTTATCCTTAGTAACTAAATAGACTAAGCAACTTTTCTCGATTCTGGAGGTGGTTAAAGAGTTCGTCGTAAAGGGTTACGTCGATGCAAGCTTTGACACTAATCCGAATAACTATGAGTAGTGAAACGGATTCGTATAGTAGAGTAGATATTTGGAGCATTTCCGAATAGCACGTAGTAGCAGCATCTATAAGATGACATAAAGATTTGTAAAGAACGCACGGATATGAAAGTTCCAGAACCGTTGACTAAAATCTCTCTCACGAGCAAGACGTGATCAGACCCCATAACTATATGGGTGTTGGATTCGTTGAAATCACATGGTGATGTGAACTAGATTATTGACTCTAGTGCAAGTGGGAGACTGTTGGAAATATTCCCTAGAGGCAATAATAAATTAGTTATTATTATATTTCTTAGTTCATGATAATAGTTTATTATCCATGCTATAATTGTATTGAATGAAGACTTATATACATGTGTGGATACATAGACAAAACACTGTCCCTAGCAAGCCTCTAGTTGGCTAGCCAGTTGATCAAAGATAGTCAGGGTCTTCTGATTATGAACAAGGTGTTGTTGCTTGATAACTAGATCACGTCATTAGGAGAATCACGTGATGGACTAGACCCAAACTAATAGACGTAGCATGTTGATCGTGTCATTTTGTTGCTACTGTTTTCTGCGTGTCAAGTATTTGTTCCTATGACCATGATATCATATAACTCACTGACACCGGAGGAATGCTTTGTGTGTATCAAACGTCGCAACGTAACTGGGTGACTATAAAGATGCTCTACAGGTATCTCCGAAGGTGTTCGTTGAGTTAGTATGGATCGAGACTGGGATTTGTCACTCCGTGTAACGGAGAGGTATCTCGGGGCCCACTCGGTAATACAACATCACACACAAGCCTTGCAAGCAATGTGACTTAGTGTAAGTTGCGAGATCTTGTATTACGGAACGAGTAAAGAGACTTGCCGGTAAACGAGATTGAAATAGGTATGCGGATACTGACGATCGAATCTCGGGCAAGTAACATACCGAAGGACAAAGGAAATGACATACGGGATTATATGAATCCTTGGCACTTAGGTTTAAACGATAAGACCTTCGTAGAATATGTAGGATCCAATATGGGAATCCAGGTCCCGCTATTGGATATTGACCGAGGAGTCACTCGGGTCATGTCTACATAGTTCTCGAACCCGCAGGGTCTGCACACTTAAGGTTCGACGTTGTTTTATGCGTATTTGAGTTATATGGTTGGTTAACGAATGTTGTTCGGAGTCCCGGATGAGATCACGGACGTCACGAGGGTTTCCCGAATGGTCCGGAAACGAAGATTGATATATAGGATGACCTCATTTGATTATCGGAAGGTTTTCGGAGTTACCAGGAATGTACCGGGAATGACGAATGGGTTCCGGGTGTTCATCGGGGGGGGCAACCCACCCCCGGAAAGCCCATAGGCCTTGGGGGTGGCGCACCAGCCCTTAGTGGGCTGGTGGGACAGCCCAAGAAGGCCCTATGCGCCATAGGAAGAAAATCAAAGAGAAAAGAAAAAAAAGAGGAGGTGGGAAAAGGGGGAAGGACTCCTCCTTCCAAACCTAGTTGGATTCGGTTTGGAAGGGGAGGACTCCCCCCCTTGGCTCGGACGAACCCCTTGGGGGTCCTTGGACCCCAAGGCAAGGCTCCCCCTCTTCCCCCTATATATACAGAGGTTTTAGGGCTGATTTGAGACAACTTTGCCACGGCAGCCCGACCACATATCTCCACGGTTTTACCTCTAGATCGCGTTTCTGCAGAGCTCGGGCGGAGCCCTGCCGAGATAAGATCATCACCAACCTCCGGAGCACCGTCACGCTGTCGGTGAACTCATCTACCTCTCCGTCTCTCTTGCTGGATCAAGAAGGCCGAGATCATCGTCAAGCTGTACGTGTGCTGAACGCGGAGGTGCCGTCCGTTCGGCACTAGATCGTGGGACTGATCGCGGGACGGTTCGCGGGGCGGATCGAGGGACGTGAGGACGTTCCACTACATCAACCGCGTTCACTAAAGCTTCTGCTGTGCGGTCTACAAAGGTACGTAGATCGAATATCCCCTCTCGTAGATGGACATCACCATGATAGGTCTTCGTGCGCGTAGGAAATTTTTTGTTTCCCATGCGTCGTTCCCCAACAGTACCGACATCGTCGTCGTCCTAGTAGCACCTCCGACACATAGTCGTGTCGAACACCTTCATGACGAACGTGGCGTTGTCGTCGTACCTGAAGACAAGGAAGTACCCGATCCGCAGGTCGTAGGCACGGACGAACTGCTTCTAGCCACGATCTAGGTACATGCGGCCATCAGCGTCGAACACCACCTCCACGTCCCACAGCTTGCGAAGCCCATTGCCGGCCTGCCTCAGCTTCATGTTCTGTGGCCGATGGCCGTCCAACATCTTCGCAAAATTGTGCGGCAGCACCAGCCTGGAGGATTTCTCAAGTATAACCGTGAAGAACTCCATCTCTGAAAAGCAGCAGAAGAGACCAATAATTATACTACCCTTTACAACATTGTCATACAACATTTACAGCAACATGATCATTAGTATTAGGGAGGACCTAATTAAATACCCTATTTAAGGTAAAATAGTATAAAACAATATAGACCCTGACTTGAGGTCGGAGGGGGGTCGGTGACGGGGACGACGACGCGGATGATGGAGGGGGCTCCTAGATTTCTACAAATCGTAAAATAAAGTAGTATTCAAATTAGCATGCAGTCAATTATAAGCTAGACTACATCATCGATCTCTTGTGTCCATACATCGTCGAATATTATCACTAATTAATACTCCTCGAATACTATCATACATAAAACATCATTAATACAGCTAGAACCGTAGCGCCCGACGGGTATCGTCGCGGGCGGTGGACACCCAAAGAGAAGGAACCATCACAGGATCATAGCTCCGGTGAGATCCCTGAAGAACCTGCCAGGTATTGTCGAACCTGCCCTCCTATGCAACCATGTAGCGACGGACGTGCTCGTCCTCCTCGCTAACACGACGACGTACCACCTCCGCGGTGTCCGGAAGCCTCGGCACCGTCACTGGCCCACGCGACCGCCACCAAACAAGGATCGGGTCAACAACGGGTTTCCTCCTCACCAACCTATGTCCCTCGGAAGGTAGCACCTCCCAATACCAGCCGGGCGGAGCCCAGTCCCGGACATGGCCCCTCTGATCCAGCAGGTGTCCTCCGCCGAGTCGACGACGAGGATGCGGGATAGGCATCGTAAAATGAACTAAAAAAATAAACTAGTTCTATTAATTTTCTTGCTAAAAATAAACTACTTATATATATAGTAAAATAAAGTAGTTTTATTAAATCAACTAGTTCAACTATATTGACAAAAGTTTTAAGTGTGTGTAAAAATTCGGCATGAAATAACATTTCTATAAGGCATGGAAAAAAAATCAATACGTTGAATGAAACTATTCTATGCTTTATTATATTTCATTTAAATGTTAAAATATAAAGCATTTGATTTCCGTTTTAAGATACCCACAAAAATTAGCACTTTGTTTTCACATTTGTTTTGAAGGAACTACACACATAACAAAAAAATCTGACAAGTATACGACTAACCACTATTTCCAAAATCAATATACTTTCACGAGACCATTGCTAAGTAACCATGCATTAAAACTAGCCCGTGCAAATGCACGGGTTGTTGACTAGTGGATATTAGTTTGAATCGTCCTTTGCATGTAATTAGATGCATGAATGAGAAAACTAGGGATGGTTGATAGAGTACATGCTTGAAATGAGCATTCTACAACTATATATATATATATATATATATATATATATATATATATATATATAGAAATCAAATGTTACAAATCAGAAACTAAAAACAATAAATAAATAAAAAACAGAGCCATAGCGGCGGCGGCTCACATTGGGGGCGGCCGGGGCGACGGCGTCACTACAAGGAATATGCTCATACATGACGTTTTTTAAGATGTCGTTGATGAATTCGTCATAAATCTATGACGATTTCATCCGAGATCGTCGTAAACCGTTTGAGGGATAAATCTACATATAAATTATGACGATGTGAGTCAAAAACGTCGTAACCGCATAAGATGAGATCGTCAAAACTTTTACGACGATTGTAAAAATGTCGTAACATGTTCTAACTATGTTGACATGTCACTCGTGGGTCCATTACATACCACCTCATCCTAGTTTGTGAAGCAACCTACTATTCTGTCATTCCAAAAATTCTCAAAAGATTATCATAAATACTTTGGATCATATATTTCTCAAATATGTGAAAACCCTTCCTTCCATAGTTCAAAAATAATTCAGCAATATTCATTTTCCTATTGTGTTCAGAATAGCACTTTGTGAAGGAAGTGCTATTTCTATTTATTTGATTACCCTCATATTTTTTTGGGCACTCTTTCCTATCCAAATCATTGCCTCATAAAAGCTTTTGTAATGATTTTCCTAGTAAATCTTTCTCAGCAAATTTCCAAACTTTGTATTCAGCTAACAGCTTTGTGAAGGAAGTACTAGATAGGAATATCCCGATGAGTTGATTTTTTTCCATATGATCTATGTGGCCAAAACATAGCTCTCCACAAAAGTTTAGCCACATCTAACAATCCATGTGAGCTCATCATCCAATCTTTGTTTCTGGTAATATTTTCATTTTGTGAAGCAACTACATTTTATATTGCTTTATAGTTGATGAAAATTTACCACAGGATGGCACTGACCATAAAACCTCACTCTACCAAATTTTAGCTCATTTAATTCAGCCACCTTCCCTCAATATTTTTCTCAATATTCTGTTTAGTGGAGAGCATTGTGAAGGAAGTACAATTTTTGTTTATAGAAATTTTATGAACTTTTTACAATACCTTAATGTTCCCAAATTATCATCCTCCTCCAAATTTCAGCTCAATCCAATTATCTATGTGAGCCTAGTTTCAATTATCATTTTCTGTCCAGATTGGCACATTGTGAAGGAAGTGTCACTTTGGCATGTCCAAATGGTTTAATTTTTATACGGTGCCTTCATATGCCCAAATTAACATCATACACCAAATTTCAGCTCAATCTATTCATTCATTTGATCCCAGCTTCAACATCCATATTTCTACATAGTGTGTTACTTTACAAAGCAAGTGCCACATAGGTTCATCCATTTGAGCTAAAAATTTGCCAAGAGAGTCTCCTTAGTAGATGATCATCCTCAGCCAAAATTAAGGCCCGTTGTCTATGTGAATTACCCGCACCGCTAATCAAACACTTGGCCGCTAATTCATGTTTGAGCTTAGTTCAGTCTCCTCGTGAGATTCTTCTATTGTATTCTTCTTGCTAACACCTACTGAGGGATTGTCCAACCCACCATACATGTCTATTCCACCTAGAACACGTGGCAATGCAACGGTCAGGCGGTGACCATGCGGCTGGCATGAAAGTTCACGTGCTCTAGATTTGGGGCCCTCGACCACCATCCAAACCTCGACGTCAAGGCACCACACCATGTATTTCTGATTAAATAGATACTTATATACCTATAAATGATTTTTAGGAAAAATAAATAGCAAACTATAACGCAGCTGTAGTTCAAATTTAACCCGCTTCCAGTTGAATCGACATAAATTTGTCTTTTTCACGAGAGGTGGATAAAAGCTTTTAACACCCAACCATTTTGTCAATTGGACATTACATATGAACTAGTATTTTATAAAAATGATTTGGTCCAATTTTGAAACAAATATATGGTAGGTCCTTCACAAAAAAACTCATTTTGGTCACTTGTAAAATGAAAAATGAATTTTTCATACAAGGAAAAAAAAATCCTTAATCAACATTATTTGCCATTCCAAAATGCACCCTTGTGCATAATATTATATCATTTCGACAAACTATGTCATGAATGTGGCCATAAGATTGATCATTTGGCTTGAAAGCCATGAATCTTCACACATGATAGCCCATTTTTAAGAACACTTATTTAAAATAATTGTCGTATTACAAGTTTATTATTTTTCCTGGTAACTTTATCACATATAATGACACAATGCAATGGTTGTCTATTTTTTAAATTTGTTTTGATTTTTTCATGGCCATTTCAAAACGCGGTCAAAACAACGGGTATGACCGTTCCTATCTAGTGGTTGAATATTGGAAATATTTTGGTGTTTCTCTGATTAAATAGATACTTGTGTACCTAAAAATGATTTTTAGGAAAAATAAAGAGCAAACTATAATGTAGCTGCAGTTCAAATTTGACTCGCTTTCACCTAATTCAACGAAAATTTGTCTTTTTCATGAGAATTCGATAAAAGTCTTTAACATACAATCATTTGGTCAATTGTACATTAAATATGTCCTAGTATGTTACAAAAATGATTTGGTCCAATCTTGCTACAAATATATGGTAGGTCCTTCACAAAAAAACTCATTTTGGGAACTTGAAAAATGGAAAATGAATTTTCCATACAACGAAAATAAAAATTTCCTTAAGAAACATTGTTTTCCATTCCAATACACACCCTTGTGCACAATATTATATCATTTGAACAAACTATGTCATGAATGTGGCTATAAGATTGATCATTTGATTTGAAAGCCATGAATCTTCACACATGATACTCCATTTCTGAGAACAATTTTTTAAATAATTGACATATTACAACTTTATTATTTTTCCTGGTAACTTGGTCACATATAATGACACAATGCGAAGGTTTTTCAATTTTTTGATTCTTTTTGAATTTTTTATGCCTGTTTCAAAATACGATCCAAACGGCGGGTATGACCGTTCGTAGCTAGGGCTTGATTCTTGCAAATATTTTGGTGTTTCTATGATTAAATAGATAATTATGTACCTATAAATGATTTTTTGGAAAATTAAAGAGCAATCTATCAACCAAGTGTAGTTCAAATTTGACCTGTTTCCAGCTGAATCAAAGGAAATTTGCCTTTTTCATGAGAGGTGGATCAAAAGCTTTTGTCACTAAACCATTTGGTCTATTGTATATTTAATAAGACTTAAAATTTTAAAAAAAATATTTAGTCCAATTTTGGAACAAATATTTGGTAGGTACTTCACAAAAAACCCACTTTGGACACTTGAAAAATGGAAAATGGATTTTTCGTGCAAAGAAAATGAAAAGTGTGTTCACCGGTAGGTCCTGCATAAAAAACCCACTTTGGTACTATTTATCACCCCTAGTCACAAAATGTGTTCACGGGTATTAGAGTTCCACATATTAAGGTAGACGACTCATGTAGTCATATGATTATTGAAAACCTACAACGTTTTAGTCTAGGCAATTTTAGGTCCGCTCACCTTCAATGTCAGCACGAGAGGCCTGAAACAAAATCTAGTTGCAAAATGACGAAACATTAGACAACGACGGCTTCAAATAACCTTGATGGAACATTTCTGAGAATTTTTTTTGTGATTAAAAAAACGTTTGTGGGATGGAAAGCAAGATTCCTGTGAGAAAGAAGGTCGTGATGCTGGTGCTGTGTGCGGCCCAGAGAAAGGTTGGCCCAGCCGCCCAACGGAGAGCCCAGCCTATAAACACACGACCCTCAGTCCGCACCCCACCCTCCCTCCCCAAACCCTCGCCTCCTTCCCCTCCCCCTCCGCGCCGGACAAAGATCAGGTGCCTTGCCCATGGCAAGTCACGCCGCAACTTGCGGCTATGCATCTGCCACTCAAATGCTATCCAACGGACAGCACCCATCTAAAGCAGAGACACCCCATACTTGACGCTCGGTCCATCCAGCAAAACACACATCAATTTTTTCAGCTCGATTATAGTCATTAGCAATTTTCTAACCAGTTATCAGTACGAATAATTAGTTAAAAATAAAAACAAATATGTTTTTAGGATGTTTGAATTATACGGGTAGCATTGTATATTGAATAAGTGATCAGCATTTTTCAGCCAATTAGGGCATGCACAACGCGGACCCTTAAATCGCCCGCATCCTTTCGGACAACACATTTCGAACGCGCCTTATCATGTAACTCAGTCCCGCATCCGTCGATCGACCAATCTGAACGTTGGGCAGTGAAGTCCGCCCGTGCCTCGTCCATGGTAAGCTCCCTTGCAAAATACTCAGTCCCGCATTTGTTCAGCTGTTTGCGTTATACAAATAGCATTGTATACAACTAAAATAAAAAGCATTGGATACTGAATGTAAGTGATTAGCATTTTTTAGTCAGTTAGGACATCTTCAACGCGGATCCCAAACCCCATGCATCCGTCCAGACAGCACAGTTCAAAAGTGTTTCGTCATTCAACATAGTCTTACATCCGTCTTCGACTGGTCTGAACATTCTTTTTTTGTGGGCGTCCGAACCGCTATCATGCACGCGTCCGACAACCCTGGACAACCCAAAACTCTCTCCCTCGCATGCGTCCTTTTTCGCCCGAAGAGGTCAGTGCCACTCCAGATAGTGGGTGCCTCATTCATGTCGGCTTATGCGACCTTTTACTAGAGCTGGCGTTGAAGTGGTGTGCCGCGCGTCTTGATGTCCGACAACAACCGCATTATCGCACTCCCGATCTCCTTATTCGTGCACCAAAATTGGCATGTCATCGAGCGCCAAAGCCTCGTGGGACAACCTCTCCGCGCGACTAGAAGAAGGAGCTCTCCGACAGGGGGGCGGCCGACACCCTCGTTGAACCAGCCAGATACAAGTAAACTTGCAAGGGAGCTTACCATGGGCGAGGCACGGGCGGACTTCACCGCCCGACGTTCAGATTGGTCGACCGACGGATGCGGGACTAAGTTACATGATAAAGAGCGTTTGAAATGTGTTGTCCGAAAGAATGCGGGTGATTTAAGGGTCCGCGTTGTGCATGCCCTAATTGGCTGAAAAATGTTGATCACTTATTCAATATACAATGCTACCCGTATAATTCAAATAGGCTAAAAACATATTTGTTTTTATTTTTAACTAATTGTTCGTACTATTAACTGGTTAGAAAATTGCTAATGACTAGAATCGAGCTGAAAAAATTGATGTGTGTTTTGCTGGATGGACCGAGCGTCAAGTATGGGGTTCTCTGCTTTAGATGGGTGCTGTCCGCTGGATAGCATTTGAGTGGCAGATGCATAGCCGCAAGTTGCGGCGTGACTTGCCATGGGCAAGGCACCTGATCTCTGTCCGATCCGGGAGGAGGTGTACGCGCCGGAGGTCAGCGGCATCGCGAAAGCCGCGACGGCCGATGGCTCGGCGACGGTCTCCCGCGTGCGGTGCTGCCTGTGCGAGGCGATGAACGCCATCCGCTCCCGGTCGCTGCTTGCCAGGTCGGCCAGGGGCGCCGGCGCGAGGCGGAACAGGACGAACCGCGCCGAGTTGCCCGGGCGGGCGCCGTAGCCCGGGCCTGCCAAGAACGCGGCGGACGCCGCGACGAGCAGCGGTGGTAGCTGTGCTGTGCCGTCAAGTGGTACGACGGCTTCTGTTGGCTTTTGAACGTGCGTATGCAGCTGTACACGCGTGCCTACGCGATTCTTGCTTTCGCCGGCTACTTGACAGAACTTGCGTAACTAGCGACACGAATAAAACTGATCGATGGATTTGATGGCTAAAGGCCCGTGTCGAGCCTTTGCTTTGTATTGCTTTTCGTTTTTCTGGTGTTACAATCAACACCCCTAGGGTGTCTTTTATACACGTCCACAAGGGACTATGGAAATAGACTAGGACTAGGAATCCTAATACTACTAGGACTCGGTTTGGCTTTCTTTCCTAATCCTACATGAGCAACATGATTAACATCTACATTCACCTCCTTAATCTTGTTGCTTGACTTCACTTCTTGCACTCCGACTTTCCTCCTCATCTCGATGAACTTCTGTCGACCGAGGGACTTGGTGAAAATATCGGCAAGTTGGTCTTTCGTGTTCACATGTTGAACCTCGATCAACCCTTCTTCAATGCACTCCCGGATATGGTGGAACCGGGTATCTATGTGCTTGCTCCTTTCGTGATGAACCGGATTTTTGCACAACGAGATTGCAGCTTGGTTATCGATCTTCAGTGACACCTTCTGCACCTCCCGCTTTGCAAGAATAGCTAGGAGTCTTCTCAGCCACATTGCTTGACAAGCCGCCGTGCTTGCCGCTATGTATTCTGCCTCGCATGAAGACAGTGCCACCATCTTTTGCTTCTGAGAATTCCAGCTAATCGGATTCGGGCCAAGGTAGAAAACCATGCCCGTTGTGCTCTTTCGGTCATCAACATCACCTGCCATGTCACTATCTGAATATCCACGAAGGATCAATCCTTCCTTTCCCTTTCTGTACGTGCAGCCAAGATTAATTGTGCCTTTCACATAGCGTAGAATTTGATTGACCGCGCTCATGTGTTCGGTTGTCGGATTCTCCATGAAACGACTCACGATCCCGACTGAATAAGCCAAGTCAGGTCGGGTATGCACCAAGTATCTTAGGCTGCCCACAACGCTTCCATACATTGTGGTGTCCACCGGCAGATTTGAGCTACGCTTGCTCAACTTGTGACGTTGGTCCATTGGAACTTGTGTCGCGTAGCAATCTGACATGCCACAGTTTTCCAATAACTTGATCGCATAAGCCGATTGACATAGGGAAATCTCTCCGGAGCTTTGCTTCACTTCGATGCCCAAGTAATAGCTGAGTAATCCCAGATCACTCATGCTAAACTTGTTCTTCATTTGCGCCTTGAAACGTTCAATTTCTTGTACGCTATCTCCGGTGATAATCAGATCGTCGACATAAACTCCAACTAGCAGGTTTGAGCCTTTGGAGTTCTTTGTATAGACTGCGTGCTCGAGGGGACATCTCTTGAACCCGAGCGAGACCAGACTTCGGTCTAACTTTGAGTTCCAAGCTCTTGGCGCTTGCTTCAACCCGTAAAGTGCCTTCTTGAGCTTGTAAACTTTCCCTTCTTCGCCTTTCTTCTCGTAGCCGAGGGGTTGTTCCACGTACACTTCTTCTGTGAGATCGCCGTTGAGGAAAGCGGATTTAACATCCATATGATGAACCTTCCAATCCTCTTGTGCTGCCAAAGCTAGGAGCACTCTCACCGTCTCGATTCGAGCAACCGGTGCAAACACCTCATCATAGTCAACTCCTTGACGTTGAACGTAGCCCTTTGCAACGAGTCTTGCCTTGTACTTCACAATGGCACCCTCCGTGTCCTTCTTTAACTTGTAAACCCACTTCAAACCTATCGTCTTTTGGTTTGGAGGTCGGGTTACCAAAGTCCACGTGCCATTGCTCTCAATTGCCTTCATCTCCTCATCCATGGCGTGCGTCCAGCTAGGACTTTTTCTCGCCTCTACGAAGTTCGCCGGCTCCTCAACTCCGAACAGACATAGTCCGGAGTACTCGAGCGTAACTGGCTTTGTGTACTTGTAGACTTTCTTGAGGGTCTTGTAGCGACGAGGCCCTGAGGAGTCCGTTGTGGCTTGCGAAGGAGGCGACACAAATTGTGTCGGTGTTGATGCACTTGAGGAAGACGGCTGAGACCCTGGTGTGTCATCGACATCCGTGTCGTCGGCGTAGTCGTCGTGACCGTGACCATCATCTTGATTGTCATCGTCACTATGCGCCTCGTTGTCGATGTTGTCGTCGAGATCTCCGCCTGTGTCGTGCGCGGCGTTGCCGTTATCTCCTTGCGACCTATGCGCGTCGTTGTCGGTGTCGGCACCATGATGATCACTACCATTGTGGTCACCTTGTTTGGGCGTCTTGCCAACCACCTGGACATCCTCCCCTGCATCATCATCAGTTGGAAATTCAACTGCAAATATGTTACTGTTTGGAGCATCGTCGGCTGCGGCGCTCCAATTCCACGCTTGGTTTTCTTCAAACGCGACGTCGCGTGAAATCCGTAGACGCTTGGTTTGTGGATCGTAGAAACGGTATGCCTTGGTGCCAGAACTGCTCTCGTATCCGATGAACACCATCTTGGTGCTACGATCGGCAAGCTTTGAGAGATGTGGCTCCGCCGTCTTCACATGTGCCACGCACCCGAACGTCCGTAGATGAGACACATTCGGCTTACGTCCGTAAATTGCTTCATACGGAGTCTTGCCGATCACCGCCTTCGTTGGAGCCCGGTTGAGAAGATAGACCGCCGTCGAGACAGCTTCTCCCCAAAAGGTCCCTGGCAGGTTCTTGCTCTTGAGTAAACTCCTTGCCATGTCAACGACGGTTCGGTTGCGCCTTTCAACGACCCCATTCTGCTGCGGCGTGTAAGGTGCCGTGAGGAACCTCTTTATGCCAATCTTCTCGCAGTAGTCGTTGAACTCATTCGACGTAAACTCTCCGCCGCGATCTGTCCGTAGAGCGCGAACCTTCAGCTTGTGTTCCATCTCCGTTGCAGCCTTCAGCTTCTTGAACGCTTCAAACGCTTCATCTTTAGACCGTAGGAGAACGACCCACATATATCTCGAGTAGTCGTCTACCACAAGGAAGAAATACTTCTTTCCAGCGTGAGTTGCCGGGGTGATAGGGCCACATAGATCACCATGGAGCAGCTCGAGTGCATCACTTGCACGATAGGTAGACTGAGCAGGGAATGGCCTGCGGTGCTGTTTTCCAACCAAGCACCCGTCACATACTCGATCAACATGGTCGATAAGTGGCATCCCGGATACCATCTCCATCTTTGACATCTTCTTCAAGGCGTAGAAGTTAACGTGTCCAAATCTAGCATGCCATAACCACGAATCATCATCACTCTTGGCGAGCCAACACTCCGGTTGAGATTGATCAAGGTTGAGGATATAGAGCCTATTCCGTGTGCGATTAACACGAGCTAGCACGTTTCGGAGGTTGTCGAAGATCGTCATCACTCCGCTCTCTATATTCACCTTGCATCCATTCTCGTCAAGCTTCCCAATAGAGATGATGTTGTTGCGCAGCCGTGGGATGTAGTACACTCCGGTGAGTATGCGATGTTCGCCTGTGAGACCCTCAAAGAGGACAGATCCTTGCCCGCAAATCTCCACAGTTGAACCATCACCGAACTTGACCGAGCCTTCAACATCGTATTCCAGCTCGAGGAATTTCTCCTTGCACCCCGTCATGTGGTTACTGGCACCTGTGTCGAGATACCACGACACGTTCTGATCACCGGATAACTTTGGTGTCACTTTTTCCTCATGAAGTAGCACCTTCCGGCTTGGTTTCACAACCACCGTTTCAGCGAGATCACAAACTTCGGCCATCAGAAGACCTGGACCTTCGTCTTCCTGCTTTGCCAAATTTGCCTTGATCTCCCGCTTGTTAGGCTTTGGACAATCCTTCGCAAAGTGACCCATCTTATTGCAGTTATAGCACTTGACCTCGGACAAGTCCAAGTTCCGTGGTTTCTGCTCTTTAGATTGGCCCGCCTTACCACGACCTTGTGGTTTGCCTTTTCCTTTGCCTTTTCCATTTTGTCCATCGCCCTTCGTGTTGCTTGAGCCTTCGCCACCGTCACGCCTTCCTTTGCTACTTGGGGCCTCCCAATCTGTGCGCGAGTACATGAGTTGGTCACTACCTCCTCCTTTGCCTTTCCGACAGCCACGAGCATTCTCTTCCCATGTCCGCAATCGTCCGATCGCCTCCGTTATGGTCATGTCGTCGATGTCGTAAAGCTGCTCGAGCGTGCCGATGATGTACGTGAATTTATCAGTGACAGAACTGAAAAATTTCTCCACGATCTCGGTCTCATCGAGCTTTGCACCAAGCGCGCGGATCTCTCCCACCAAAGTAGTAAGACGCATGGCGTAGTCATTCATAGATTCAGTTTCCTCCATCTGCAACTTGTGAAATTGGCGCTTCAGCACTTGTGCCCGAGCCTTGGTGACGCGATCTTCTCCGATCCTCATCTCCTTGAGTGCGTTCCACGCCTCTCTTGCCGTCTCGAACTCCGCCAATGTCATCAGCACGGAATCCGGCACAGACTGGGCTATGGCGGCCATGGCACCTTCGTCGGACTCGTCATCGACGTCGTCGTCCGTGATTGCCTGCCACACTCGAAGGGTTCGGAGAATAATCTTCATCTTCACCGCCCACACGCCGTAGTTGGCGTCGGTGAGCATCGGGTACTGGATGGGGATGTTGCGATGCGCCTGGACGTTAGCGCCGCTCGTTCCTCCACCACTGGTTGCTGACTTGACGCCCTTCTTCACCTTGTCGCCGTTCTTGTTCGCCTTGGCACCGCCGATGCCGGTCTTGCTCGCCACCAGCGTGTACGTCCCTCCCATCCCTTCCCGCGTCCACGCTCCCATTCCCGTTCCTCCGCCTCTGCAGCTTCTGTCCATCCATGTCCGCACGCCTGACGACTTGCTTGCTTGCTTCAGAATTATCGTCTCCATCAACTGGAGGAGGTACCGCCTCTGCACGCACCCGCTCCACATATCAATCGTCGTCGACTACACAGCCGTCTTCGTCTTCCACCTCCTCATGTTCCTCGACAACGGCCACGCTGCAGGGATGGGACTGTAAGGCCCCTCCCCCCCCTGCAGAGGTGGTGCGACGCGCTTGGGCGCTTGCGATTGTGCTTTGTGCGCGCCGTGCTGGCCGCGGGTCAAAGCTTCCTAGGACACGCTGCGCCGGATTTCGGTTGGATCTGTTTCCGTTAACACGGATGCTTTACTCAGTAGTACTACAACTTTTGACAGTAGATTAATTCCACTTGAAAAATCTGGATCCTCAGTCACGGTCATAGCAATACTAGACAACATTTCCTTGGTGTCCACTGGTCACCTACATTGAGCAGAGTAGAGCAGCAATTTGCTTACGTTCTGGACCCAGTCGCTCGTGAGCACATCAGCAGTAGCGTTGCTTGAGCATCATCGGGCTGTCGGTATTTGGGCAGCTGCTACTAGCACCGTTGTCCACATTTGGGCACTGGATGGATGCCACGGGACGATACTGCAGTTGATGATACTGCAGTGTATGTGAGGATTTGCTGCGCGGGTCTAGCTTTCTCTGTGCAAGTAGACGAACTTCTTGCGTGTGATTGACTGATTTCTGGTGTGGTTGCAGGTGATGAAGGTGGACATGCTCGACGGGGTCACCATCTTGCGGTCTGAGAAGGTCAAGGATGAGATCGTCCTCGACGGCAACGACATCGAGCTCGCGTTCTGCCGCCCTTATCAACCAGCTGAATCAAACAGGATCCAGACACTGTCTTTGCTCATGCGCATGGTGATGTTGCCTGAATACTTTTTGTTTGATGTGATGCAGATGAGCCTGCTCTACTTCAAGGCGCAGCTGTCGGGGCGGCTGCCGCACGGCCAGCGTGTCGCCTCGCGCGACCACTTCGGCCTCACTGACGGCCTCGAGGAAGGGGTACGTCCCCATTGTCGAATTGTTCCGTCTCTCCTCCTTCCTTGCCGGCCGGCATGGGTGGCCGATCAATCATCGTATCGTTCAGTCGATCGATCAGGATCAGGGTGCTGACTTTGGATTTATCTGTTGCTTGCTGTGTCTGTGTTTGGTTCCATTAGATGGATTTGGTGGGCGGATACTACAATGCCGGCGACCACGTAAAGTTCGGGCTGCCCATGGCCTTCACGGTGACCATGCTATTGTGGAGCCTGCTTGAGTACGGCAGCGACGTGACGGCCACCGGCGAGCTCGCGCACACCCTCGAGTCCATCAAGTGGGGCACCGACTACTTCGTCAAGGCGCACACCAAGCCCGACGAGCTCTGGGCCGAGGTAAATATTTTATCCCTTAAGTCATTAAGATTAGTTCTTATTTACTGTATATTTCTTGCTGTAAAAAATCTCATAGCTGTTGTACGTGCATAATGTGTGCGTATTCCTGTATTGCTTTCAGTCATGTACTGCCGATAAGTCGCCAAAGGGGCACAATGTAAACAAGCAAAAGATTGTATATTAAACCTCCAAATGAAACCTGATATAGTTGTTATTTCTTTATAGTATTTTATTTCATAATTTGACTGATGCTATGGTTTGTGTTCTACGCTTTGTGGTTAAACGGTTTCTTTGTTAGGCTCCATCTTTGGAGTACTTATTAGAATAGCAAACGTGAAAGTAAAAGAACATCCCTCCACATGCAGCCCAAAACCGCGAGGTAGAGCACAATGTATATGTTCCAAGAATGACTTGTGTTTTGCTCCAGTTCTCTAGTTGCTGAAGGGCTTGGCTATCTATGTCATCTTAAAACCTTATTTGCTTGCTTGCTTGTTTTATTGTCTGCATGGAAAAATTAACCATGATGAAGAAACACATGAAGTGGCCTGTAAATTTATGGTGCAAATAATGTTTTGAGGTCAAGACTCATATATCATTAGACTAAGTGTCACATCTTTATTTATTACATGTGCAATAGTTGCTGGATTTTGTCTTTCATGCTAAGCAAGATCGGTGCAGCAACAATGACAGAAAACTCAAATCCCCCTTTTGTCATCTAGAATTTTTCTTTCCAATGTCAGAAATTAATCATGGATGCCATTACCTGACTTCCTTTTGGGTACATTTCTCAATTGACAAATTTGACCATGGCGTTCTGCTAGCAATAATCATTGACGATGAGTCCATACCATGGGTTAAGGGCTTAAGACAATAGTTATGTGAGAAACAAGCCAAAATCCGAGTTGTATTCCAATATGTTTGCCTTATCACGTCATGTATGAAATCCATTCCCTTTACATCCCAGTTTAAAGTAGCAGAAGGCCCTCTTGTGGGTAAGCACACGAAGGGGTGCCACTGCAAGAGATCCGAGTGCCTGAAGAGATACTGTGAGTGCTTTCGATCTAATATTCTCTGTTTAGAGAACTGCAAATGTATTGTGTTTCTGTGGGTGGGAGTGGATCATTCAGTAATCAACAATGTTGACTCATGCATTGCGTTTTTTTGTCACTACTTGTATTTATTCCTGGTATATGTCTTTCTCACAACTGTGTATCAAATCGGTCTGGTGAACATTGACGGATTCTACGATCAATTGGTGCATCATACTTATTTTCCTTCAAAGTTTTTCTGAATATTATTATTTTTGTGTGCAATTTATCTTAGAGGGATCATGTATGTCAGTATAATCAAGTAACTGAATGTATTCATGTAAATTTTGTTAAGTAATAGTAGATCCAGAAATGTAGTTCTTAGAACTAATGGTAGGAGCAGTAAACGAGTAAACAAAAATATCCATATGCAAATGTCGGTCTATGTTTGATTCAATTTGGTTTGCTCTGCTACTGAAGCTCCTATCCAGTCTAATGTTTTTTTTGTTATGTCTCTTTCTCTGTTGCTAGGAAAGTGGTGAGAAGATGTCGAGGATGCCTACTTGGGACATTTAAATCAACACAACATAAAAAATTCTGAACCTATGTTTGTAGATGTGCCATTGTTCTATTGTGCAATTCTGTTCGTTATTGCTATATTTCTGTGTAAGGAAATGTATTCATGAGATGACTTATTGTGTTATGTAAACCTGAGATATGTATTTTGTGATGTTATATGATGGATGATTTTAATTCGACTCGGAGTTTTCTTGATTTGAATATGAAATAATGTTGGATTTAATACTGGACAAATAATTGGGTTGAAAAGGCTCAATAAATAGAAATGAAACCAAGTTCTGGAACAAAAAGTTGCTGAATTCAAAAATGAAAAAAAGGCCAAAACTGAAACTGGACTAAATGTATTTGGGCACTAAAAGGCGAGGGCCCAAATTATAATGATATTTTTTTTAAAAAAATACTAAAGTGGTTGTAAATAGGCTAAACCCAAAAAGAAGCCTAATAAGAAAAGCTCAAAAAAATAAAACCAGCCCATGTGATTAATTGAAATGGGTTGGGCTGATTTCAACCATGACGTTTTGATTTTGTCGTAATTTTGTCACGTAGGACTGCCACATAGGACTGAGTTTGATTGCCAACGATGATTTAGTATCGTCGTAAAGGTTACGACGATCCAGGAATCATCGTAAAAGTTATGATGATTTTATTCAAAATGTCGCTGCTGTTCATTTGTGACGCTCCGTTTTCGACGCTTGGTTTTTCGTCGTGAGATCGTCGTAAATTAAAAATCGTGACGATGTAGCGACGAAAAAATAGCATCGTGTATTAGCATATTCCTTATAGTGCGTGGGCGGCGAGGGCGATGGCGACGGCGGCGGGGGGGGGGGGCGGAGGGCGAGGGCGACGGTGACTGGCGACGGCTCGGGGGCGGCGGAGGGCGACGGAGACGGCGGCGGGGGGCGGAGGGCTACGACGACGGGGGGCGGAGGGCGACGATGACGGGCGGCGGGCGACAGCCATGGCAGCCTGGCGGCGCCGTGGATGAGCTCGCGGCGTCGTCGGGCGTGGATGAGCTCGCGGCGCCGTGAAATCTGAAAATTTCCAAAGTGTTGGCTTATATAGCAGAAGCATTGGTCCCGGTTAGTGGCACCAACCGGGACTAAAGGGTAGCATTGGTCCCGGTTGGTGGCACCAACCGGGAGCAAAGGTCGGCCTTTGGTACCGGTTGGTGCCACCAACCGGGACTAAAGAGGTGCATTAGTCTCGGTTGGAGCCACCAACCGGGACTAAAGGCATGTGCCTGCCACAGCCGCGGTGCGGTTGGATGTTTAGTCCCACCTCGCCAAGCGAAGGGCTGCCGAGCCTGTTTATAAGCACCACCGCGGCTGCAATGTCGAGCGGTACGAATTTAGAGACAAAATTCAACCTAAATTCAAAGAGCTAGTTAGGCTAACTAGCACTTTAAATTCAAAGAGCTAATTAGCCTAACTAGCACTTTGAATTTAGGTTGAATTTCTCTCTAAATTCGAATCTATTTTTTTATTTTTTTTCCATTATTTTTGTTTTATTTTTTGTTTTGTTTCTACTTAAATTCAAAGTGCTAGTTAGCTTATTTTGTTTTGTTTCTACTTACAACAAAATACTTTTATTTTATTTTATATTGTTTGTAATTACTTATTTATTTTCTTTTATGGTAATTCTTTTTCCTATTAAAGTTTGTAACAAAATTCTTTATAATTTTAGTTTCAATAATACTAGAGGTTTATAAAAGCTTTTTAGTTGATTCCTTTATTTTAAGTTTTCTCAGTTTTTTTGCTTTCTTTTTTGTTTCTAATTACTTATAAAAGCATTTTATTTGGTACAGGTTTTAAGGCTGGCCCCCACGAGCACCTTTTAGTACCGGTTCGTGGCATGAACCGGTAAAAGAGTTTTTTAGTTGATTATTTCTGCAGCTGTTTTTTAGTCCCACCTCGCCAAGCGAGAGGCACTCGCAGCGGTTTATAAGCCCTGAGTGTAGAGACGATGAAGGGAGAAGCGCAGTGCTCACCTGTCTGTTACAACATGCATTTCAAATGAACTACAAAAAGGTTGAAAGTTGGCATGGTATCATCATAATAATTGTGGAGAAAGTCTTCACTTTTTCTTCGCTTGTGTCCTTTCCTTATTGCGCCGTAACCATGGATAATCTTCATCATTTATCAGGATGCTTGGGTCAGCCTTGGCTTTGAAGGGAGGAATTTCATGAAACTTTTCATAATCTTCGGACATGTCTGTCTTGCCCTCTACTCCCACGATGTCCCTTTTTCCTGAAAGAACTATGTGGCGCTTTGGCTCATCGTATGATGTATTCGCTTCCTTATTTTTTCTTTTTCTCATTTTGGTAGACATGTCCTTCACATAGATAACGTGTGCCACATCATTGGCTAGGACGAACGGTTCGTCAGTGTACCCAAGATTGTTCAGATTCACTATTGTCATTCCGTACTGTGGGTCTACCTGTACCCCGCCTCCTGACAGATTGACCCATTTGCACTTAAACAAAGGGACCTTAAAATCTACTCCGTAGTCAAGTTCCCATATGTCCACTATGTAACCATAATATGTGTCCTTTCCCCTCTCGGTGGCTGCATCAAAGCGGACACCGCTGTTTTGGTTGGTGCTCTTTTGATCTTGGCTGATCGTGTAAAATGTATTCCCATTTATCTCGTATCCTTTCCAAATCGTAACACTCGAAGATGGTCCCCTGGACAACGAGTACAGCTCATCACAAACAGTGTTTTCATCTCTGAGGCGTGTTTCCAACCAACTGCTGAAAGTCCTGATGTGTTCACATGTAATCCAGTCGTCGCACTGCTCCGGGTGTTTGGAGCGTAGTCTGTTCTTGTATTTATCGACATAAGGGGTCACCAAGGTAGAGTTCTGTAGAACTGTGCAGTGTGCTTGAGACCAAGAATATCCGTCCCTGCATATTATTGTCTCCCCTCCAAGCGTGCCTTTTCCAGTCAGTCTCCCCTCATACCGTGATTTAGGGAGACCTATCTTCTTAAGGTCAGGAATGAAGTCAACACAAAAAACCCAATGACATCCTCTGTTTGATGGCCCATGGAGATGCTTCCTTCTGGCCTAGCACGGTTACGGACATATTTCTTTAGGACTCCCATGAACCTCTCAAAGGGGTACATATTGTGTAGAAATACGGGGCCCAGAATGAGAATCTCGTCAACTAGATGAACTAGGACGTGCGTCATGATATTGAAGAAGGATGGTGGGAACACCAGCTCGAAACTGACAAGACATTGCACCACATCACTCCTTAGTCTTGGTATGATTTCTGGATCGATCACCTTCTGAGAGATTGCATTGAGGAATGCACATAGCTTCACAATGGCTAATCGGACGTTTTCCAGTAGAAGCCCCCTCAATGCAACCGGAAGCAGTTGCGTCATAATCACGTGGCAGTCATGAGACTTTAGGTTCTGAAACTTTTTCTCTACCATATTTATTATTCCCTTTATATTCAACGAGAAGCCAGTCGGGACCTTCATACTAAGCAGGCATTCAAAGAAGATTTCCTTCTCTTCTTTGGTAAGAGCGTAGCTGGCAGGACCTTCATACTGCTTTGGAGGCATGCCGTCTTTTTCGTGCAAACGTTGCAAGTCCTCCCGTGCCTCAGCTGTATCTTTTGTCTTCCCATACAGGCCGAAGAAGCCTAGCAGGCTGACGCAAAGGTTCTTCGTCACGTGCATCACGTCTATCGAAGAGCGGACCTCTAGATCTTTCCAGTAGGGTAGGTCCCAAAATATAGATTTCTTCTTCCACATGGGTGCGTGTCCCCGAGCGTCACTCGGAACAGCTAGTCCACCGGGATCCTTTCCAAAGATTACGTGTAAATCATTGACCATAGCAAGTACGTGATCACCGGTACGCATGGCGAGCTTCTTCCGGTGATCTGCCTCGCCTTTGAAATGCTTGCCTTTCTTTCGACATTGATGGTTGGTTGGAAGAAATCGACGATGGCCCAGGTACACATTCTTCCTGTAGCTTCTCAGGTATATACTTTCGGTGTCAGCTAAACAGTGTGTGCATGCATGGTATCCCTTGTTTGTCTGTCCTGAAAGGTTACTGAGAGCGGGCCAATCATTGATGTTTACAAACAGCAACGCGTGCAGGTTAAATTCCTCCTATTTGTGCTCATCCCACGCACGTACATCGTTTCCATTCCACAGTTGTAAAAGTTCTTCAACTCATGGCCTTAGGTACACATCAATGTCGTTGTCGGGTTGCTTAGGGCCTTCGATGAGAACTGGCATCATAATGAACTTCCGCTTCATGCACATCCAAGGAGGAAGGTTATACATACATAGAGTCATGGGCCAGGTGCTGTGATTGCTGCTCTGCTCCCCGAAAGGATTAATGCCATCCGTGCTTAAACCAAACCATATGTTCCTTGGGTCACGTGCAAACTCAACCCAGTACTCTCTCTCGATTTTTCTCCACTGCGACCCGTCAGCGGGTGCTCTCAACTTCCCGTCTTTCTTACGGTCCTCACTGTGCCATCACATCAACTTGGCAAGCTCTTTGTTTCTGAACAGTCGTTTCAACCGTGGTATTATAGGAGCATACCACATCACCTTTGCAGGAACTCTCTTCCTGCGGGGCTCGCCGTCAACATCACCAGGGTCATCTCGTCTGATCTTATACCGCAATGCACCGCATACCGGGCATGCGTTCAAATCCTCGTACGCACTGCGGTAGAGGATGCAGTCATTAGGGCATGCATGTATCTTCTGCACCTCCAATCCTAGAGGGCATACGACCTTCTTTGCTGCGTACGTACTGTCGGGCAATTCATTATCCTTTGGAAGCTTCTTCTTCTTCAATATTTTCAGTAGCTTCTCAAATCCTTTGTCAGGCACAGCATTCTCTGCCTTCCACTGCAGCAATTCCAGTACGGTACCCAGCTTTGTGTTGCCATCTTCACAATTGGGGCAAAACTTTTTTTTGTGATCCTCTAACATGCAATCGAACTTCAGCTTCTCCTTTTGACTTTCGCATTGCGTCCTTGCATCGACAATGACCAGGCGGAGATCATCATCGGGCACATCGTCTGGTTTCTCTTGATCTTCAACAGCTTCCCCCATTGCAGCATCATCGGGTACATCATCTGGTTCCTCTTGATCTTTAGCAGCTCCCCCCGTTGCAGCATCACCGTATTCAGGGGGCACATAGTTGTCATCGTCCTCTTCTTCTTCGCCGTCTTCAATCATAACCCCTATTTCTCCGTGCCTCGTCCAAACATTATAGTGTGGCATGAAACCCTTGTAAAGCAGGTGGGTGTGAAGGATTTTCCGGTCAGAGAAAGACTTCGTATTCCCACATTTACGGCATGGACAACACATAAAACCATTCTGCTTGTTTGCCTCAGCCACTTGGAGAAAAATATGCACACCCTTAATGTACTCGGAGGTGTGTCTGTCACCATACATCCATTGCCGGTTCATCTGCGTGCATTACATATAATTATGTGTGTCAAAATTAAGAAAATCAGAAAATATCTATCTAAAGTAAGAAAATGAGACAAGTATCATAAAGAAGATAAGAATAAGAGGCTCACCATGGTGGTGCCGACGACGAGATCGGCGCGGGCGATCAACGGCGGTGAAAACAGGGACGGGGCATGACGGACCCCTAAATCTAGACAAATCTCGGGAAAAATGAAGCTCCTAGGTCAAGCTTCGAGAGGAGAAAGCTTAACTAGTGTGGCTCGTGCATTTCATCGAACACCTCATGTGCATAGGAGGTGAACTAGAGCACCAAAATGCCCTCCCCTCGCCGGCCAAAAAAACAGAGTGCTCTGCCGCGGCGATGGGTATATATAGGCAACTTATTTGTCCCGGTTCGTGGCATGAACCGGGACTAAAGCCACCCCTTCTGTGCCGGTTCATTCCACGAACCGGGACCAATGGTTGTGGGCCAGCAGCGAGGACCATTGGTCCCGGTTGGTGGCTCGAACCGGGACAACTGGTTCTACATGAACCGGGACCAATGCCCACGAGGCCCCGGCCGGCCCCCTGGGCTCACGAACCGGGTCTAATACCCCCCATTGCTCCCGGTTCTTGAAGAACCGGGACTAATGGGCTGGCCAAGGCCGAACGATAGCCCTGTTTTCTACTAGTGAGTGATAACAGTAACAGCAGTAACGACAAAAGTGGTAACTTAGCAAACACAGTATGTGAAAAACTCGTAGGCACTGGATCAGTGATATTGCTGGATAATATTCATCATATAACAGTACCAACATAGGGTGACACAAAGCTATCTCCCGTTCATCGATATAATGTAGGCATGTAATCCATAAATAGTCATACGTGCTTATGGAAAATAACTTGCACGTCATCTTTTGTCCTACCCTTCCGTGGCAGCAGGGTCCATAAGAAAACTAAGGCATATTAAGGCCTCCTTTTAATAGAGAAAAGGAACAAAGCATTAACACATAGTGAATACATTAACTCCTCAAACTACTGTCATCACCGGAAAGAATCCCAATTATTGTCACTTTGGGGTATGCGGATCCTAACACGTAGCAGGTGCATATACCTTGCAAGATCGGATTAGGAACATAGATATAATGGTGAAAACATAAACTATTCAGATGTGAAATCATTTCACTCAGCCCTAGTGACAAGCATTAAGCATAGCAAAGTCATAGCAACATTTATCTCCGAACATAGTTGATACTAGGGATCAAGCCATAACAAAACTAACTCCATTACATGACGAATCTCATCCATTTCTTCACTGACCAACAAGCCTACAAAGGGATTATTCACTCCCGTGGAGAGCATCATGGAATTGGTGACGGAGGAGGGTTGATGATGACAAAGACAGAAGATTCCCCTCTCAAGAGTGCCAAACGAATTCCAGATTAGGCCTCCCGATGAAGAACAAGAGGTGGCGGCGGATCTGTATCGTGAAACGTGACGAAACTTCCTCTCTTAATTTTTTCTCGAAAAATAGGATTTTATAGCACTGGAATTAGGGTCAGCGGAGCCATGTGGGCCCCATTAGACACGAGGCCACTCGAGGTGGGCCTCGCGCGCCCTCATGTCTAGTGGGCTGCTTTGGCCTCCCCTTTGATAGATCTTGGTTCCAGAAATTATCTTTTATTCCCTAAAAAAATCTCCAAAAAGTTTCGTTCCATTCCGACAACTTTTATTTCTGTACAAAAACAACACCATGGTAGTTCTGTTGAAAACATCGTCAGTCCGGGTTAGTTTCATTTAAATCATGCAAATTAGAGTCCAAAACAAGAGCAAGAGCGTTAGGAAATGTACATACGATGTAAATTAACTCCCCAAGGCTTAACCCATTGCTTGTTCGCAAGCAATTCAGTTGACAAACTGAAATTGATGAAGAAAAACTTTTACGAACTCTTTTGTTCTTGTTTACATATACTTGCTTAGAGAGCACCCATGTTTTCAACATAAATCATAACTAATCATATCGACAATAAATCTTATAAATTATACTAGGTCATATCAATGTCATAATCAACTAGCGAGAAATAATAAGATAACTCAAACATTAACACTTTGTCAAATACAATCATGATATAATATTGCAATAATGGTATCTTGCTAGCCCTTTGTGAGACCGCAAAACATAAATGCAGAGCACCTCCAAAGTTCAACCGGCGACTAGACATTATAATTCATGGTAAAGGAGATCGAGTCATGCTGCAAACAACGATTAACTAGACACAAGGCACGAGGATTAAAGCAGTGCTCTTAGGTATGGTGCTTATTTGAGAAGGTGATGACTCAAAGTAAAAAGAAATAACATGAAAGTAAATAAAAAGTCCCTTCGCAGAGGGAAGCATGGATTTAAGTGGTGCCAGAGCTCATAGCTAAAATAAGACATACACTATTTTGGGAGGTGCACCCTTACTATCAACATTACGACCAAGAGTTATCGATATCTTCCATGTTAAACAAATTAGCAGTGGTTCCCAAGCGGTAAAAGTAAAGGTTTACTCCCCCTCAACCAACAAACACACTCCACGGCTAGCCGAATCCATGGGTGTTGTCCATACCAACAACAATCCAGGAGGAGTTTTGTTTAATTATTTGCGATTTACGATTCGGGATTGGGAGTCCCTTTTTACCAGCCCCTCTCGTGCAAAGACGAGTGAATAAACACTCATCATGTGAATAACCGCTTAGCATGGAAGATATTGACCACCCTCTATCGCTCCATGAGCGATCCAGGAACACAAAACAGAAGTTCATTTAAAATATTAGAGGTGGCACATGCAAATTTACTTGGAACGACAGGGTAATACCGCATATAAGTAGGTATGGTCGATTCATCTGAAATAAATTTCTTTCAAGGATTTTGATCACAAGCAGTATTCCCGCTTAGTACAAGCGAAGGGTAGCAAATAGGTTGGGAAGCGACCATCTAGAGAGCGAATATGGTCATGAACATGCTTTATGAATAATCATCATTGCATACTAGCATCAGTAGGATATAAACACCATGAACATAAATATCGTGGAGGCTATGTTGGTTTTGATTCAAGTACATACGTGAGCATGTGCCAAGTCAAGCCACTCGAACATTCGGAGGAGGATACCATATCATCATACTACATCAAAAGCATTTTAATGCATGTTGACATCCAAGATAAATCATTATCCGCTCCAAGCTACTTAAGCATGACATGAAAACTATAATCTCTAATTGTCATTGCAAACATGTTTGGTCATAATACGCTGAATCACGGATACTGGTCTAAACATACTTACAAAAACAAAACCAAGTTGAGTTCATACCCGCTTCTCTCTACCACAGTCACTTCATCAAATATCATCATTATTGCCTTTCACTTGCACGATCGAACAATATAAAAATAATAATAATGTTACTCGTAAGGTTTTCCCTAGTAGTGACGGTAATAGGAATTCCGTCTACATGTGTAGGAGTCCTAACAAGGCGTCTTGGCTTGTCTATCTAAATCGTTGTAAACAAGTTGACATTTAGATAAAAGGCATTTTTAATATGAAAGAAGATTTATGACAATAAAAAGGTAAAACTCATAGGACAACACTTCATATTTATCCTTCGGATAGACATTTCTTATTCCTATGTTGGGTAATTCAACCGTCAGCGAGGAGTGCCATAAAATCGGCATGACCTTCGATAGGAATTGGAGACAACACTTCATATTTCTCCTTCGGATAGACATTTCTCCTTCATAGGTCTGAAAGGAAGAACAGGGAGAGGAATGAACCCATAAAAAAGTACTAAATTTTGGGGAAAAATCGGCACGAACTTTGATAGGAATTGGACATAAAGAGTGCTAGAAATTAAGCAAAATGGAACTTCACTAATACTCAAGACATCTACAAGACACACGAAAACATTGGCACTCACAAAGATTCTACAATTACACAAGCACTAATACTCAAGACATCTACTAGCAAAGATTCTATATAAGAAATTATTAACTACATAAACAAAATATTACACATGTATAAATATAACAAATTTTAACTTCACTAACAAAATATTGCGGATCTACAAATATAACAAAATTTAACTACACTAACAAAAATTTACAGATGTACAAATACAACAATGAGAACAACTAAAAACGGGCATGTACAAAGAGAAGGGAGGTGTGGTTACCGGGCCGGAGTCAAACGGCGAGGAGGACAAGGCTGAGGACGATGGCTGAGGCATTAGCGGACAACAAGTTCGACAGAGACATGGACGACGTTGAATCCGGAGGAAGGAGCAGGCGATGTTGATGGGGAAGTAGTTGCATGTAGCCCTGCACGACGAGGCCGGCGAACTTCGAGCCGGCGACGCGGATGATTTGATCCACGAAGCAATTTGAGCCGACGGACGGCGACCTCGCCGGTCGAGGAGGATGACGCCATGACATTGTCGATGGCAGCGAAGAGAGAGAGGGAGAGAGAGAGAGAGAGAGAGGAGAAATAGAGGTGTCTAATTGTATCTAAGCGGGATGTAGGTGGGGGTGATAAGGTTGTGTATAATAGTGGCGGGCACCTAAGAGCAACTCTAGCAGACCCCGCATCCCGCCCCAACCCGCAAAATAACCGCCAAAGTGCGGGTTGGGACGGAAAAACCTGTCCGATCAGATCCCGCATCCCGCCCCAGCCCGCAAATATTTTTGCGGGGCGCGGCAAAAATTCCCCCAACCTCTAGTTTCACGGGCTGGGAGGCCGACCCGAGCTCAGCCTCTATCTGCAACAAGATTTGGTGGGAGGGACATTTCCGCGTGGCCTTTCCCGCTTCCCCTACCCGCCCACCACCATTGCCTCACCACCGCAAGCTCCGGTGCATCCTCCGCGGCCGTCCCTCACCGCCATGGACGCCTCCTTCCTGCCGCCCGTCACCGTCGAGGTCGCGCATGCTCCTTCCATGGCTCTCGTCACCGGCCATGTTGGCCCCGCTGTCGCCGACAATGTTGGCCCCACCGTCGCTCATGCTAGCGCCACTCCTTCCCCGGCTCTTGTCGCCGGCCATGTTGGCCCCGCTGTGCCGTGCGGGCCGTAAATCCGATAGCCCCCGCCGCGAAGGCTCGCGCTCCGGGCGCTAAGGCTGTTGTGCGATCTCGGCCGGCGGCGGAGAAGGTCACCAAGGCCGCGGGCGTCAAGAGGAAGAGGATTCAGGCTCCTCCTTCATCGTCTCACTCCATCCCGGAAAGAGACGCCCCGGCGATGCCGTTCAACGGTGTCGCTCACCCCGCAAGCGAGGTGTTCGGTGAAATGGCCGGAAGGTATGCGTCTTCGGTCATGGTCATTTCTTTTCGTTTGCGCCATTTGTTGCGATAGCTCGTGACTTGTCAATCGTTCAAAGATCGAAGTACTACACGATCTTGGAAGATCAAGCTTTGACCCAAGCATGGAGTGCGGTGTCTCTTGATGTATGCACGGGTACATTTCAAACCGCCAAGAGATATTGGCAAAGGATCGAAAATCAATACTTCCGCATTATGGCAAAGTATCCCAATACGACTCCACACACATTTAGGTCGCTTGAAGGGCGTTGGGAGAATATCAAGCCTATGTGCAGCCGTTGGGCAGCTTGCTTGGACCAAGTACGCAATGCACTTTCAAGTGGCACCGTGAAGTCAGACTATGTGAGTTTGTTTTGCCTTTGTTCAAGTTGTGTGTAATCATATTTGCATCATGAGAATTGATTACGTCACTTTGTTCACATTGTGTAGGACAAGATTGCCCAACATAGATACAAAGACATGGAAGCTTCGGAAGGCAAATTCTTCAAACTAGAGCATTGTTGGGAGTTGCTCCAAACGTGCGAGAAGTGAAAGTTGATCGACAAAGAATCTTTCTTGCTCGTCAAAGAAAACAAGATCATGTCAATGAACCGCGATGACATGGACGACCTCACCAAAACATGGCATGATATGGCACGTAGAGCGATCTTAAAGAGAAGGATGGAAGACTCTACTCCATATGGTGGCATGATATGGCAAGGAGATAGATCTTGATCATTCCATGATATGGCAAGGAGTGAAGTTCGACCAAGATGATGCAAGACCATCTTTTGCGTTTGTCCTACTGAACTTGGCTTTTATTTCTGCGTAAAACCGTGTTATGTTTGTTTGAATTTGAACTTATTTGTGTGAATTTATGTCAAATACGAGAATTGAGTGTTTTCTGTTTGCGGGTCGTCGCGGCCATGTCCGAACAGACCCTGCAAAGCCGAACCGTAAAAAAAGCATATTCGACGAATATATTTTTATACAGATCCGTTTGAGGGGTCTGCATCTGTGCCACCCCGCGCTGGTCCGTAAAAATCGTTTTGCGCGAACTGCAAACGCGTTTTACGGACCGCCATTATATGGGGTCTACTAGAGTCGCTCTAAGTGTATCCGCCACCATCAGCAAATATTAAAATTGAAACCGGTTGGGATGGTGCCCAAATATAGCTGCGATGGTCAACGGAAAATGCCTGCGGCTGCTTGGCATCGGACCAGTGACAAGCGCAGCGACGTGCCTGTGACGGGTCTGCATCGTCTCGCGTATGAACAAATTAGAAAGCGTATACCTGTGACGGGTCATGAAAACTGCCCACGACAAGTACGCATGTGGCAGTGGAGGGTGGGTTGCCGTTGCTTGATTTACAAATTACTCCTTCCGTTTCAAAATATAAGACCTTTTAGATATTACACTAGAAGACTACATACGGAGCAAAATAAGTGAATCTACAATCTAAAATATGTCTACATACATCCGTATGTAGCTCATAGTGCAATATTTAAAAGATCTTATATTTAGGAACGGAGGAAGTAGTTGTGGCGGTTGCCACGCGGCGCCCGCCAATAATTTCCCTTCCGTGTTCCACTCCGAAAGCCGGTGGCGGGTAAGAATTCCTGGTGTCTTGGCTCGGGCTGGTAGATATGTGGTGTCTTAGTCCTCGTATGAATGGCCATCATTTGGGTAGCGAGACTTCTTCATTGAGTCAGTCTTACGGACTTTGATTCTCTTCAAGTTCATCCATCGTGACAAATTATATAGAGCTCGGGTGTAGATTCCTGCCAGCTCTTGGGGCAGCAAGGTTTGGGTTTCTCGCGGTTGCGTATGAGTTGGTGTCAGGTTCTTCAGATTGATTCGAGGATTCAAAATTGTCGACTGTGGCTCAAGGACATTGGTCCTTAGAGGCACGTGCACGAAAACTCCCCAGCTGTCATTGACAAGGTCAAACCGGCTTCGTTATAGGACTAGCGACAACCCAGCGTTTGTGGCCTGGGGGAGATGCTTTTATATGTGTGTATCTTTATAATATATTTGATCCTTTCGTTAAAAGAAACCATAGAAGATTCACATATTCCATATTGTCTAAATTTCTAGTTGTATCCTTTGGATGGATCCGATTGTGTGGTAGTACCGTAGTAGTAAAGGGTAAAGCTATTGTTTTCTAAAGAATAAGTTGTATAAATTGCCACTCTTGATTCCGTTCCTTTGTATGCGTACAAAGTAAGAAGTCAATTCGAAATTAAAATCAATATACAACAAGCCTGGTTTAAAATAAATCTTACTATTGAGACTGTTCAAGCAATCAAGAATTAAAAAAAATCCAAAATAAGGGCCTACAGTATTCAATAAAATGAAAATTCAGGTTAAAGTCCACGAGAGCCGGAGGTCCTTTCAACAAATTATGTACCATCCGCGAAGTCAGTCTGTACGGGATAGTCATTCCTGAGCCAGAGATTCAAGATGGGGAAGCCTGACGTTGACGCCATCGTAGCCGAGCGCAGCGTACATCCACGTTTCATCGGAGCTCAAGAGCTGTGCATCAAAAGATGGGAAGAAGTAAGTGGCATGCACTTGCACACTGAGTCACTGACAATTGAAACATTTGTCCATCTGTTTCTTCATAAGTGAATACATACCTTGATCTGCAGATGCAGAAACTTGACATACTGGACAGCTTCCTCCAACATTGTGCTGATGTCAACCTGAAAAAGCAAACGATCAACACAATTGGCATCAGCAGGGGCAAATGAACAATGAATGGCAAATAGTAAGATACCTTTGTGCCGTTAGGAATCAGGTGTTGCAGTACTCTCAGTCTCTCATTGATCTTATGCCTTCTCCTCTGTTACAAAATTGCACATTATGTTAAAATGTTGAATAAGAATTCCCTAAAGGGAAACAAAGCTTATACTCCCTCCGTTCCAAAACAAGTGTCATAACTTTGTATTACTAAAGTTGAGACACTTATTTTGTGACGAATGGAGTAATATGTGAGTAACTATCAACCTTTGCATAGTTGCTTTGTGAGTCCATTGCAGCTCTTGACTTGTTACCACTCTTCTTTGCGGCCTATAGAATCGATTGGTATAAAAAACAAATAGGAAGTAGAATTACAATGTGAAAATGGGCCAAATGTAGGCCTTGACTTACCGAGAGTGCCGCGGGGACATTGTTGTGCTGGTTGCTCTGCTCATCCCCTTGCATCTTTCTTTTGATACCAGTGTTCCTCTCAGTCGCTGAACCGAGGTCAACCACTTGGCAATCAAAAGATGGATTTGTGCTATCATTTTCGGAGGAGCAGAAGATTGCATCAGAATCACTGCTGCACCATAGCACTGACTGCAAATGCGCAATCATCTCCGACTCCTCGCAGATTGCATCGAGACAATCCCAGCAGGATGCACATTCTGCTGCCTGCATTTCTTCTGATCCCTGAATTCTCTGGTGCAGTATGGTTCTGAGAAATCCTTTGGTTAGTACTGAGCATACCTAGCAGCGTGTTTATATATGTACCCTCAGGAGCAGAAAGTCTTTGTTATTGCAATACATGGATTTGACTTGAGATTAACAACAATGTTCCAAGAATTAAAATGCAGAAACATCTTGTGAGAAAGATGAGGAGGATCGATAATATTTGATTCAACGTGTTGGGAAGTGGTAGTTCTTGGGAAGTCATAAATGCTATGGTGCAGAATATATATTTGGTGTGGTGCATGAATCATAAGTATTGGATTAGTCAACGATGCTTATGGATCACAATTAAGAGGCTACAACAGCAGCAGCGCAGACTAATGGAACTCTGGTGTATATCGCATGAATCATGACGCCACAGTTCAGCTTTTATGTCTTAAAATTGCGATGCCAGCTAGTTGCTTATAACAAGGTCAGAAGAATCCAATTGATCAAGACGGTGCAGATCATGCAGCAATTCTCAACACTGGGCAAAAGCCTATTTCGAAAGATCATGCAGCAATCCTGAAGCACATAAATACAACTGCCCTCTTACCCGAGGAAGGAGATGAATTTGGTTTCTGCTAGGATTTGTAAGGCCATCTACAACACCGGGTGCCTGACTAGGCGCTTATAGAGGAAAACGGAAATTAATATTATTAAATTAGAAAATATCTAAGAGCTGTACCTTCCAAAGCCAGAAGCTAACTATCTCTTATCTCTTTATTTACTACTAGTACAAATGCCCGTGCGTTGCACCAGGCTAGAAAAAGTTGCATAACCTATTTGTTTTACCATTAAATGTTAAATGTAAATTAAGACATCTATACATCACTTCTAGCCCTTGTTTTGATTAATTGTTTAAAGTCCGTGTCATGAGATTCATGTCATTGGTTAAATGCTGGACATATATCAGGAACGGGATGCTAGAATACGGAAACATAGCGAAACCTCAATTCTCGTAGTCTGCGTATGACACAACATGGGTGACTATGGTGCCATCGCCGGACTCCAATCCTCAGGCTCCGTGCTTCCCTCGGTGTGTTGAATGGATATTGCAAAATCAACACTCTGGTGAGTCTTGGGGTATCAACGTATTTGGATCCGGCGAAACGGAACGCCTTTCTCTCCGCATGAAGCCTGCCGGCCTCCTCTTTCCCTTGCCGCGTCCCCGGCCTCGCCGTGCTCTGGCCCGGCCATCCCCGTCGTCGCGCCGCCCCTGCCCGCTAGCCTCCCGCGCCGCCCCCCCGGCCATCCCCATCCCCGTCGCTGCATCGCTATGCTCGTCACGCCGGGCCCTTTATTGTTATATATATTAGGGGAGATAGGTATAGATGATCTTTGATGCCAATTGGTCAACCCAAAGAAGGAAGCCTCCCTTCAATAAGATTTGTCTCGCGGCTTCTCCGTGCCTCTCGAGAGAACGTGGCTCAAAGCTCAAAACTTCATAAAAAAATCTATTTACATTACATTATGAAATGACTCGGACCATGGCCTAGAAAGCGGATCAAGGCCTAAGAAGGAAGGCGTTTTCATTTCACAACAAGATAAGGTAGCCAGCTAGCTCCGTCGGCTGGCCAGAGGTTCGAAAACCATTGGGCAATGGGAGGGCACGGCAACCTGAACCTCCTCCCTCGCTCCACGACCAAACCCCTCACAGGCGGCACCGGCACGGGCACAGTCGGTTCGTCGCCATGCCGCTACTCCGTCCACTACCGCAACGCCAGTAAGGTCGCCGCCGGGAGGAGGAGCGCGGCGGCGAGTGTCTCCTGCTCCGCCGCCTCCTCCGAGGCGCCGCCGTAGCAGAGCACAATCGAGGTACTACTACCACATGGCATGGGGAACGCTTGGAGTGTCATCTCTGACGCCCTGCTGGCGACGTACCTTGGGAATTGATTCAGGTGGTCATCGTCGGCGCGACCAAGGAGATGGGGAGGGTGGCGATCGCGGCGGTGAGCAGGGCGCGGAGGATGGAGCTCGCGGGCGCCATCGACACCCAGTGCATTGGGATGGATGTAGGAGAGGTGCGTGCTTGCAGCTTGCTTGCTCACCACTCGTTCACGTGTGCTCCGCCTCTGTTCTTGGTCTGTTGCAGTTCCTAAGTGATGTGTGTTGTTTTTTCAGTTAACCGGCATGGACGAAGCCCTGGAGATCCCGGTGCTCAATGACCTCACCATGGTTCTCGGCTCCATAGCACAGGTATCGAATATCGATCAGCATCCTCATCTGTGGAATGATGATTTATCTATCATGTGCTTCTTGCCGAGTGCCTCTTGTTCGGCGTTTCGCTGACTGCAGATCCTCCTGTTTTCAGACAAGAGCAACTGGTGTGGTTGTTGATTTCAGTGAACCTTCATCTGTCTATGACAATGTCAAGCAGGTACATTATCCAATGAATTTATGTAAAAGCTCCACGGGCATGCAACCAGAATTGCAAATGCAGCAGATTCAAGCAAGAGTAGCAAATCAACAGTAATCCATCAAGAAAGCATTTGAGGAAACACGACGATGATCGCAATGCGTATAATGCCCTTGAGAACTACTACCTATGTAAATAAATATAAGAGCGTTTAGATCACTACTTTAGTGTTCTAAACGCTTTTATATTTCTTTGCGGAGGGAGTACATCCATAAGTTGTTCAGTAACTTGGTAGTACTCTCCGGAAAGATGCATGATAAGATATTTATTCATAGAATCTAAATTATATCGCAAAACGTAGTGGATTGGCTGTTTTTCAGGTTAACGATTTTAGATACAATGCCCACTCTGTGTAGTGCCTCCATCAAAACTTGCAATGAGATCGTAATACATTACCCAGTTTACACGCAGGCAGCAGCATTTGGCTTAAGCAGTGTTGTATACGTTCCTAAAATCGAGATGGATACAATAACTGAACTGTCAGCATTCTGCGACAAGGCAAGCATGGTAAGGCTACTACTGTTCGATTGTTTCTAAAATCCACCATGATCAGATTATTTATACACGCAAGCTTACCCTGAATCCATGATCAGGGTTGCTTGGTCGCGCCAACGCTGTCGATCGGCTCGGTACTCCTTCAACAAGCTGCAATCCAGGCCTCATTCCACTACAACAATGTCGAGATAGTTGAATCTAGACCTAACCCATCGGTACGAGGCATTCCTGACAAAGTTAAACCCTATGCATTCACCACTATATGGATGCCTTCCGATCACTTGCATCACAAAACATTAGGTGCAACTAATATTTTACCACCTTGCAATCACAAGCAAGGAGGGAAAACCCAAAGAAAAACGTTTACAGTACCCATCAAGAAGATAAATACTTTTGTGTAGATGTGCTATTAGCAACGTGCAGATTGCTAGACTGATGTTTCGGATTGACAGGACTTGCCATCACCAGATGCAATACAGATTGCGAATAACATATCTGATCTTGGTCAGATATACAACCGACAAGATATGGATTCCCATAATCCAGTAAGTGTGATGCAAACATTCAAAATTCCCCCTTTTAGTATGGATTTTTTGGAGCAACATTTGCAGGAGCATTGTTATGTTCACTCTACCTAGATGATATGTTTCACAAATTGGCTGGCTAGTGTTGAAAAGGCAAGAGGCCAGGTACTTGGAGAAGATGGAGTGCGTGTGCACATCATGGTTCTTCCAGGGCTTGCCTCAAGCACATCAGTCGTTTTGTCGGGCCCCGGAGAGGTACTTCAGCTGTAAATAATATGCTTGATTGAACTTTGGATGAACTGACCACAATACCATTATTTTCAGGTTTACACATTGAAGCATGATGTTACAGATGTCCAGAGCTTAATGCCAGGACTAATTCTAGCAATACGGAAGGTGATACGGTTGAAGGTAACATGCACTACCCCTTTCTTCAGTATTCCTGCGACAACATCTCTAGTGTACTGAAACAAATAATCGCATCTTTTGCAGAACTTGATTTATGGCCTGGAGAAGTTCTTGTAGGAAACGGTCAGCTCACATATCATGACAATTCTTTTTTTTCGAGGAAGAGATCAATGGGATTAAATCAATTCCAAGGCTCATAATCAGAAACACAGCCACTCGCAAGGCAGATCCAAGAACCCTAAGAAAACGGCACACAGTTTTGGGTTTGGCTCCGCACATAAGATGACACTCCTGATAGTGCTCCAGACAATAAGCAAGCTGATGACATGGTCTCAGGGGTTGTACCTGATTGCTTGCTGTACTTTGAGAGGTTTTTCAGAACCAAACTCTTGGAGAAAAATTATACAGGTCACGCTATGGGCTCAGGTCCTTTCTAGTGTACCAACTTTTTTTTAACTCCATAGTGTACCCTTTATACTGGTATATGCCTACAAATCTGAAAGCGCTCTAGGATTGCTAGACAGAAATCGCCGCCGACAGGGCAGCAACTGACATGAAGAGATAACACAAGAGCCTTGTAACAACAAACATCGACTTCAATATTCGTAGCAGCATTGACATTTCACGATATATCCTCAACGCAGATTAAAAAAAAACCAGGACAATCCATGCACAGATTTGGCATATTGACCGCCGATGCCAGGGAAAAGCCATACAACCACTCGACGTTGTATATGCAGCATATCTATGCCATACGCAGAAAAACAAAACTAATGGAAAATTATCACAAAAGAATGTCACAGCAGTATAACATGGTTCATACTTGTGCGTTGCCACGGAAAAAGAAATAATTCATTTACTTTTCTTTCAATCGTCAGTTTATTTGTAAGTTCAATCCTGAGTTGTCGCGCATGAAAAGGCATGCTGTCTCTTCTTCATTTGTCGTTCTACTATTAGCTCATCACGAATGAAATCTCCGTCACTAATCCTTCTCCCTGGTTGTACTTCCATAATTTTTTGTCCAAATATTATTCTTCCTAATTTACATGTATGACCAGAATGAATGTTATTGCTGATGCACAAGCATGGCTTCATTGTGTTTTTTCTTATCTTAATAGTTAAACCAACCCTTTTCATTTATCAACAGCCCTTATACTCGACACAAACAAGCAAATACATAATACACTGATAGACCAAATAATAAACTTTTAAGAAGAGAACAGTGGATAGTGTCGTTGGAGATAAAAGAAGTGATATGCAACACCTCTCAGATATTGACTGTATATTCACTGTATATTCAGGAATTCAAACTGAAATAGGATGTTCTGCACCACCACAATTGTTAGGATGTGCTTGTAAACCTAGCCACGTTTACTATAACGGACATGTTTTACTTTTACTTTTAGTTGAAAAGCTTTACTGGACAATATATGATTTCATCACATGACTGAAAAGGTCACTTATTTTTGGAACGCATAACTGAATTAATCAACTTTTTGGCAACGGAAAGTGGATACTTTCTTGCTAAATGCAAAGCAAAGTGACAGGAAAAAGCTCAACCAAAGCCTTTGATGTGAACAAGCCATTATCATTCAATATTGATACAATCTGCTGATACAAACATTTGGACTGGTAATGTGCATATCACTTGGCTGAGTAAAGAAAAACAATACATCAGCTACACGCTACAACCTGCATCCCCAATTCCCCATCATGGAGTAGCAGCTTCTAAAAATTATGAATTCATAAGTGTTTCATAAGATAAATGTTTCTCAATTCAAATTAAGTATCTTCCATGAAGTTAGTTTATAGCCCAGACTATATAAGTAAATTGATTGCCTGCAAGGCTGCAATTCTAGGCTAAGGTAAACTTTGGAACCCCATCACGAACTCTTTTAAGAACTGGATGCAAGACCACATTTGGTTTTGGAGACCAACAAAGTAAAACTTTGCTAAAAACGATGTCGGCTTGTGAACTGAATAAAAGAACAACTTACTTTGCTAAAAACAATGTCTGCTTATGAACTGAATAAAAGAACAGCTTTGCAGTTTGGTGGCACACAAATAAAAAGAACAACTTACTTTGCTAAAAACAATGTCTGCTTATGAACTGAATAAAAGAACAGCTTTGCAGTTTGGTGGCACACAAAGAAACAGGAACGTAAACAAGGGCAAGTTGATTTCATCGGCCTTGTTAGTGATTTGGCTTTCAAGGGGCTACATACCTCTGTTGTGGCCACCGTTAGCGATTTATAGTTTGACAAGATGATTTAGACTATGGCCATGGATCCGTGGTGGAGCAGTTTTGTTTGCACAAAAAGAGGAACAGCAGGGAGGACATTAGGCGGTGAAGAAGGGAGTGCCCGAGGCGGGCGTGCCGGTTCTTGCCGTCGTGTTGAGGGCCTGCGCCGGGTGGTCCTGGCCGTCGTGCTGGGGGCCTGAGGTGGCTGTGCTGGTCCTTGCCGCCGTGTTGGGGGCCTGAGGTGGCTGTGCTGGTCCTTGCCGCCGTGTTGGGGGCCTGGGGCGGAGCGGTCCTGGCCACCATCAACCGCCATGGCGGGGCGTGGCTCAGGCCGGCCGACCAAAAGGAGAAGAAGGCGAGTGGGCGATGGGAGATGAGGTGGGAATAGGGGAGGGAAAGACCTGCGCCGGCGCCGGACGCCGTGGTGTTCGCCCCCGTCGCCGGCCGCCTTGGTATTCGCCCCTGCCGCCGACCGCCTTGGTGTTCGCCCCTGCCGCCGACCGCCTTGGTGTTCGCCCCCGCTGCCGGCCGCCGTGGTGTTCGCCTCCGCCGCCGGCCGCCTGGTTGCCTGCTAGGTCGCCGCCGCCAGGACTTCCCCGAGCTCCCTAGCCTCCTCGCCGGAAGCCGGCAGCCGACATCCTCCTGCGCCCGCACGCTGCCCCCTCGACCCGGCCCCCTCATCCTCCTGCGCCCGCATGCCATCTTCCTCGCGCCCGCACACCACCCCCTGGACCTCGCGTCACCGACGACAAGCCCCCGCCCCGAGTTGCCCCGCGCCGAACTCCATCGTCTCCTTGCCCGTCAACCCAGCGGTTGATGACGGGAATGGATAAGCCAAGGGGCGTTATGTAAAAACAAAACGTTAATTAACTTAACAATGGACTGCGGGTTGAATACAGAAAACAGCAGGGGCTTTTTTGCAAAAACGGCGGCGGCGGGTTTTCCGACGGAAGTGATAGCCTCTTTATTATTAGGTAAATAAAGATATAATTGAAGGCATCATATGATTTTCCACGTTGATCCACATTATAAAAAAAATTACACCGTTGATTTTTATAATTGATCAATCTTGACCTCACGATTTATGTTACTCTCGCTATGAAAAAAGTAGACCAAACAACATACAGGTGGCAAATACGTTTTTTAGTACCACGTCACAAAGTACAAACCTGAACTAAACCTACATGGTGTTAAAAAAAACTAAATCTACACGTACTGCTCCATCCATTCCCGCCGATTGATGGGAGTAACAGATGGGGCACTCTCCCAATCTCCCACGATTCCTCCCTTTCAACTCAACAACGCCTCATCCTAATATGTCAGATTACCATCAAGTACGCAACCCTTCCTCCTCATGTAATGTACGTCCCTAAGCCCATCTATTTGCCCAAGAACTTCTCCAATCGTAGGAGGCACCATGGCTTGTTGGTGCTAATTGTAATGCTGACATGGCCTAAGACCTAGGAGCGTTATATTTGGTTTCTTTATTGCCGTACGTGCAACCAGGAAGCTCTTGGGAAATTAGGCAAGTTCATCATTAATTTTACTAAATAATTCATGACTGAAACGAAAGATAGCATGCAATACTCTAGCAATCCGGCAGAGGAACTAACGTTGCACAACATCACCACGCAAGAAGCAGCAACTACAACGATCAACATAAACAGATTACGAGTAACGTACTGTTCGTTAGTTGCAGCAGGAGCGACTGTGTTGATGATGATATTGGTGACGATTCTTTGTTGATGGCAATGAAGATGTGGTGACGAATTTGAGCAGTCGCACAAAACGCTTCCCAAAAACCTAATTCGTCCTCTCCTGGTGTAGGATCGCAAAGACGAACGGTTCCGGAGACCTGCTCTCTCGCATGCCAATGCACGCCGACGTTCGAGATGAGGTAGAATACGATGGCGGCGCAAGCTGTGAGACGAGGCAAAACCCTAAATGTTTTCGTTGTGTCTTTGGCCGACCATGTTAAGCAGTATATATATGAGGATCAAGGTCGGTTCCATGTCGCGACCACGTCTCAAACCGACTTGGTTTCCAAGTCGTATACTTACCGGACAAGAAATTCTCAACTTGTGTGTCAAGACATAAAAAATAAAACAGCAAAAGGAAGCCACGCCCCTGCAAGGCGTCCGACCAGAATTCGGCGGACCGTTCACGCGCATGTCGCACGTACGCGCCGCCCTGCCCGGCGAGGCGAGGCGAGCGAGCGCACGCGTGTGGTTCTCTCCTTTCTCTTCTCAATACACACTTAGAGTGTTGGGAAGAACTCACTATATAAAGAGGTCCAACTCTTCCTCCACTAACTGTATGTGTTGGGGATATTACCCGCGGTGTGACCCGCCCTATTGGGCCGGGTCAGGTGCACGGCGATTCAACATTCATAATCAAGGTAGGCCTTGGCCCAGGGTCTGAGAGGTGCAAGGTGAACTTCAACGGAGAGCCGACTGGGCCCATGAGCCTAGATGGCGGTTTAAGATCTACGGAGAAGATAAGTCGCCGTGGGAGTTTTCTAGATTAGAAGACACGGCGGTTTAGAGATATGGCAAGCCACGATTTGTAATGTGGCCTGGACTTTTGTAAACCCTAGGGCCTTGACCTGTATATAAAGGCGAGTCCCTAGGGCAGATAAGTTAAGTTACAATCCATCAAAAGCTAGGTCAGGCGAGTTACGCCCTCCTGGTAATTGATTCCACCATCAATATACACAAAGCAGGACATAGCTTTTACCTCCATCGGAGGGGCCGAACCTGGGTAAACCCGAGTCTCGCTTCCGCTCAACCCCTTTGAGTCGCCACCAAGGTGCGATGGCTCCATCACTAAGTCCTTTCACAAGGACATCTGCGGTGACAAAACCACGACAGTTGGCGCTCAGCGTGGGGCTAAAGCACGGTGGAGTTGAGTTCTCAAAGGGAGCCCTTCCAGGGTTGGGAAGCTATGCGTCGGCCTCATGACTAAGAGCCGTCGTGGAAAGTACTACATCGACAACTCTAAGTGGGGCCTGAGGCCGATTCAATAGAATCTGGATACAGGGTCCCCTTCGGCGAGATTCATGTCTTCATTGGCAAATTTGGGGCTCCCGTACCTGAGCCGGACATCTTCACCGACACCGTCGAGCCGGCCCGGTACGCCCATCCTGCCAAGCATCAGGTCAGGAAACGCCACGCCTTTGTTGGTTTTACACAGGGAATCAACCTACCGGATGAGCCGATGATTCAGGACAACACCCCTGTCAACTCGGACGACGAGTCGTCCATTGGCGACACGGATTCGATCTATCCTCTCCACGAAGGACAGCTTGGGGGATTGCCTAAGGCGGCAATCTCCGAGGACTTTGAAGGACCCCATCGTCAGGTCGCCATTTACATGGCGGGAGCAGCGGCTCCTCAGCCAAACGCGGCTGGCAACAACGAAGCCAACGGATCACGGAAGACTCCGGCTCAAGCCATGGTGGATTTGGTAGCAGAGGTGGCCAAACTCACGGCGATTACTATGACCGCGGAGAATCAGGAACAGGTCAACGCCGAGTTAGCAAAGCTAAGGGAGGAGATGGCCAAAATCCAGCGCGACATTGAAGGTGAAGCTGCCAGGATGGCAACCCAACAGGCCCAGATCACCGCGGAGACAGAGCGACTAAGTGTTGAGGGATGGCAGCTTGAACGACAACAGTGAGCTTCCGATGCGATTCACCAGAGGAGGCATCACAATCGTCTGCCAGCCGATCTGAACCCAACTCGACTCTTCGATAGCCCACATACGCCTGGGATGGAGCCTAACTGACGATGACAAGTCGCCCAACGCGTTGACCCGACTCAGCCGCCGCCCAACCCACATGCACCTCAGCCGGCACCGGCTCAAGAACCATGCTTTCAGACGCCGTGGGGTCACTTTTCAAACCCCGTTGATAACGTACTGTTGGCAATACGCAACCTCGAATCTCTTCCCATCCACGGAAACTCTCTGGCTGAGGTAGAGGCAAGGAACGCCATTGAGATGTTGAAAACGGCGGTGGTCCAACACGCACAATATTCATATTGCCGCGAGCGGCTACACTCCACACCTCAAGCAAGTCATACCAGGAGTCGTCAGGATGACCCACCCGCGGTGTCCAGCAGTGAACGGCGACGTCCTCCGCAGATCAACCCGCCCGGGATACCTGACACACGGGCTCAAGACCTCATGGATGCAGCGCGAGCCACCCGCCTGATGGAGACGGCGGCCGCGGCGGGTCAAGGTTATCCGGCTTATGTGTTGCCTTCCCCCATGCAGGCCGAGTCAGGTGGTAGGAACATTGGGATACCTTGTCTACCACCCGCCCTCCGCAACGAGCGCATGCCGAAGGATTTCAAAGGCCCACACAAAGTTCCCAATTACACGCCGGATCTAGAGCCAGGGGCATGGATTGAAAGCTACGAGCTTGCAATGAATATGCTTGATGTTAATGAGGTAGTATGTGCCAAGTATTTTACAACGATGCTTGAAGGGACGACGCACACTTGGCTGAAGAACCTGCCGCCCAACTCCATCAACACCTGGGCCGAGTTGAAGGAACGTTCCATCAAAAACTTCACAGGGACTTGCAAGCGCCCGATGACTATTGTCGACTTACAACACTGCATACAGTGCTCAGACGAGTCGGCACATCATTGGACACGGCGGGTTGCAGAGGTGATCCACTCATCGGATGGCATTTCGGCGGCTTAGGCCGTGCTGATCTTGAACAAAAAATGTCACTACCAACCTTTGTTGTTGAAGCTTGGGCGACTCAAGCGCAAAGTGCAAGATATGGGGGAAATTATGGCCACTCTGACTAGGTATGCCGAGTCAAACTATACCAAAGATCCCGGGGAGGAGGATGATAAAACTAGCACCGCCAGGAGGGGGGAGTCATCCAAGGGCTACTCTCAGTCCCAGGGGCGAGGCAACCACAACCCCGCGGGTCAAGGGAAGAAAAGGCAGCAGGAAGGCGCCGCTGATTTCGTCGCCAATACTAACACTGGGAATGGGAACCAGCATTAGAAGAAAAGGGGCTTCAGCGGGAAAAAACCACACAACTATCACGAGATGCTCAAGGGCCCCTGCCCACAACATACCACCGCGGAAGGTCCATCCACCCATTCTTGGGAAGACTGCTATGTGATGCAGGAGTTTCGTGCCGAGGCGCTCAAAAACGGGCAAGGAGGTAGTCATGGTGGACACCCGGATCAGTTTGGGCCGGGCGGCTCACATAGAAATCCGGTTGGTGGTTTTCCTAACCCAGGTCCACAGGGCGGGTCACACGCTAATGTTGGGCAGTATCAAGTCCAGAACAGTCAACAGTATAACACGCAGGGCGGTTTTCAGCAGCAACTTCAACAAGGTGGCTCACAACAGCAGAATGACAGTTTCCAGAACAACCCTAAGCAATTGAACAGTGGGAAGTATCATATGTTCACCACCAGTACTTGCAAAAGGGACCAAAAGGTCAAGCACAGAACCTTCAGCATCATTGAGCCGGCGCTCCCCAAGTACCTCAATTGGTCTGAGCAGCCCATTGTCTGGAGCAGGGAGGATCACCCGCCCCGGATTGACAACCCTGGCGACTTAGCATTGGTCGTGGCACGATAGGTAGGGGACTATACCCTATCCAAGGTCCTCATGGACGGAGGCAGCAACATCAATATCTTATACTACGATACTTTCTGACGAATGAATTTGTCGGACATCCTCCACGGTCTTCCATGGCATTGTCCCGCGTAAGTCGGCATACCCTGTTGGGCGGATCAAACTTAATGTGGCTTTTGGCACAGAGCCTAACTACAGGAGCGAGGCCCTCATGTTTGAGGTGGTCAAGATCAAGAGTCCTTACCACGCGCTTTTTGGTCGGCCGGCTTATGCCCGTTTTATGGCCCGCCCATGTTATGTCTACCTCAAGCTCAAGATGCCAGGCCCTAAAGGAACTATCACGATCAGTGGAGACTGGAAGATAGCTCAAGAATGCGAGGAGGGAGACGCGGCTAACGGTGAGTCAGCCTGCGCAGCTGAGGAACTCAAGTTTCATCAGGCCAATGTCGACCTGGCGGACATGACTCTACTCAAGAAACCCACGATCGATTCAGAGCCGCCCCTCAAGTTCAAGCCAACAGATGACACTAAGTTGGTGGATTTCACGCCCGACCACTTTTCCAAGCAATTCACCATTGGGACAGGTCTGGATCCCAAATAGGAAAGTGCGCTCATCGAATTAATCCGTCGACCGATTTGAGAAGATTAGAGATCACTGGCCTGCATTTGTGGCCTATAAGTCATCGGACAAGAGTAAGGAAATGTCAGAGAGAAACAAGAACAATGTTGCAAAGAAGCAGTATCACCATCACACGGGGTTAGGTGGCTACCTCAAAGGCCGTCCGTTGTGGGACAAAGCTGAGAATGACCTGATTGCTAAAGGGGTCCAACCACAGACATTGAACTGGCCCGACCGTTCAAGGAATTGGTTCTTCCGAGTTGGGGGAACTTTGGACCCTGAAATAGGGGAGTGTCGTTGGACGGACGAGCAACTTGCAACACCCATGAACAAGCTTCAGCAGTGTATCACCGCAGCGAAGGAAGGGGTGTGGAAGTTATAGCAACATACTTCTCATATGAATAATAATGCTATTTCTTGTCATCTACTCGCATTGAAATAGCACTTAAGGATCTAAAATAACACAAGAATGGACACACACACTGTGTTCGGGGCAAATATTTGGAAGTGTCGGTCTACGAAGCACCGATACGGCGACACTGATATGGCAATACGGGTACGACGATATGGGATATGACAATTTCTAGAAACGGCAATACGGCGATATGGCAAGCATACATAAATAATGATAAAATGACATGTAATAAAAACTAACATAATAAATATACTCAATCCGTTTTTAAATATAAGTCTTTTTAGAGTTCCACTAGGGCACAACATACAGATGTATGACATACTTTAAAGTATATACATTCACTCATTTTGCTTTGTATGTAATTCCCTAGAAAAATCTCTAAAAAGACTTGTATTCAGGAACAAGGAGTATGAGATGAGATAAAAATACGACCCACTGGTTGCCTAATTGTTTTCATGCCTCCTTGTTTCTCATTTTAAAAATATCACTATCATCAAAGGGTAACACGATCATAGACTGCCCCAATCCAATTTGGAAAGTAACACCTATTAACATGACAACATAAAATCAACTGATCAACGGTACACCAAGGCATGAGCAATACTCAACGGCGATACTTTAAGAATACCCGTATCGCTATTTTTTCTTTTATTTTAAAATGAAAAGAAAACGATACTTCGGGGATAACTGTATCGAAGCCGTATCTAACGTATCGGGGTATCGGCGAAGTATTGAACGGCGATACACAGATTTCTGAAGTATCGATGCTTCGTAGGTGCCAATTGCTCAAACAATAAGCATCAACCCTGAGGTTCTCCCTAAAGAACTTTAATAGTAAACTTCAGATGTTCACAAACTTTTACATCTGTATTCAGTTTTGTAAAAATAAACATGCATGTTCAGAAAATACACACGTACACTTCACGAAGAAAAAACAATAGAATAACATGACTGACAATAAATTAAAGCATAGAAGTCTTCAGCGTGCAGCAGGACCTTTGGACATTGTTGGCACCCTCATGAAATTATGCTCCATCTCAAACGATGTGTTGTTCTGGCTCACACTAGTGGACTGATCAGTTGTGTAAGAGTCATAACTCAAGTTGGGATCTATACCGCTGGTACCAGTGTAGAAACCATTGTTTGCGTTGCATTCGGTGCGGCCATTCTGTAGCTCGACACATTCCTGTAGTTGCGCCACCACGTCAGTCATGGTGGGCCGCTGCACCGAGGCTTGTGCGGTGCATTTGAGTGCAACGTCCGCAACCTTCCACACCGCGTTGACATCGTAGCCACCGTGCATGCGTCCATCGACCACACCCTCTATGTTACCTCGTGCCAATCCTTGCCGCGCCCACTGGATGATGCTGATGGGCACCGGCTCCCGCAGGATAGCAGGCTTTCCCGTGACTAGCTCCAGCAGCACTACCCCGAAGCTATACACATCGCTCTTGGAGGTTGGCTGCATGGTCGCATGGTACTCTGGATCAACATATCCTGGTGTGCCGACGAGCGTGTTTGTGGACACATGTGTGTCATTGTTGCCACTGAAGGCCTTGGACAAGCCAAAGTCGGCAATCCTGGCCTCCATCCTTGTGTTCAACAAGATGTTGCTAGCCTTCACGTCCCTGTGGATGAGGGGAGGATTGCATCCCCTATGTAGGTATTCTAGGCCTGCACATCACCAGGATGGTCCGTGCTTTACTTTTTGAGAACATTGATTAAACACTCCATAGCAAAACTAGCAACTGAGTGCCTTCACTATCGTACCTTGCGCAGATTCAAGTGCGATGCGGAGTCTCTGTGTCCACGGCAGACAAGCTCCATTGCGGTTGCTTCCTGCAGACGGATTGACACTGTAAGATGAATAATAATATCATTCTTTCAGTACAATGTGCTCAACGTTTAACTGCTTAAATCTAATGCAAATGTTTTTCCCTAAAAATGACTGCAGAATCTAAAGCTACATTGATATAAACAACTTACATACCTTCAATGTGCTCTTGCAGGGTTCCTTCTGACATATACTCATAGACGAGTGCCATGTACTCCCCATCCTTGCAGTAACCAATCATGGAGACAAGATTCTTGTGATGAATCCGGGTCAAAATCTGAGCCTGCTCAGATTTTCTTAAGTTGTCAAATTTAATTCTGAAATATCTTAACATGCATTTCTATCCACGAATTGTGATCACAGTTATAGGAACTCTACCTCTGCGAGAAACTCCTTAACACCTTGACTGGAAGAATGAGACCGCAACTTCACTGCCACTTGGGTGCCATCCTCCAGGAAGCCGTCGTAGACGTACCCGAACCCTCCACGTCCAAGCACTCGCTGGAAGTTGTTTGTTATCATCTCGAGCTCCTTATATGTGAACCGTCGGCTCTCAAGTTTCAGCGAACCATCCTCACAAACACCACTTGGCAGTGCGTAGCTCGTCGTCATCTCATTCTGTGGCTTCACTGAGTTGCTCATTGATCCTTCATAGATGGCATGACTAACGTTAGTAGTGTTCATGGATATGGAATTTTGGGGCTGATGCCAAAGCCTCACCTGGCCTTTTTCTTCTTAGGAAACAAAAGAGTAGTACTAGTACCACCAATACTATCACTAGAATCACAGCTATAGGGACAGCAATGTAAATGGACAGCTTGCTGTTCCTTGTAGTTTTAGCAGGCTGGCATGAAGCACCGTTGGAGCAAAGGTTTGGATTGTTTCCATATCTAACAAAAAAATGAAATTAAAACACTTCATGAAAATTATCAAGTAGGAGTAGTACAGTACATCAGTTGTACCAAATGGATTTTCTTTACCTCAGGCTCAGGGAGCCATCTTGAATTCTTTTGAGAAGTCCCGGGGGGATTGATCCATTGAGCTTATTGCCTGACAACTCTCTGTATACACAAAAAAATAAATTTATTTGGATGATTCAATGTAAATCATGAAGGGAAACATAAAAAATTGAGAAAAATTGCTCAACTTACAACACAGTAAGTGAAGTCAACTGTGAAAGGGCATCTGGAATTGAGCCTGTCAAGTTATTGTTTGATAGATCCCTGAAACATATGAAACCAATATTCTAAAACAAGTGTTGTAGCCCAAATAAACTACAAACAAATATTTTGCAAAAAGAAAACGCAAAGTGCAAAGAAAGGACAAAATATATCTAGAAATCTTAACATACAAGTATTGGACAGCCTTGAGAGTTGCGAAAGAAGATGATATATCACCATTAAGACCAGTGGAGGACAGGTTTCTGGAGAAAGCAAATAGCCAGTGGATCAGTTTAACCGCACTATATATGATCATATAATCTTCTGTGATGCCGCTTAATTTAATAATATTCCGCACAAATACGGACGTGGAGTATATGAGCTCGAGCTCATGTACTCCCGAATGAACAGTAAAATCGGTAAATATAGTAAAAAATCGAAAAAATCTGAAATTTATGGGCATGAAACATTGATGTTTTTTCTATATGTGTGCAAAATTTCATGATGAAATCACATTTGTGGAGGTGTGTGCAAAAAAACAAAATCAATGCTTTAAAAATAGTGTTTTTGGAAACATTTTGGAGCATCAATTTGTTTTTTTTACACCTTCAGGAATGTGATTCCGTTATGAATTTTTGCATGCATGTAGGAAAAAACATCAATGTTTCTTGTCACAAAATTTAGAATTTTTTAACTTATTTTACTAAATTTTCGAATTTTACTGTTCATCCGAGAGCATATGAGCTCGAGCCCAGAATAGCACTTCCTCACAAATACAGACTACTTACACGGTTACGATCCTTGGAGAGCTGGCAATGGCGTAGCTGCAGGTCAACCTATCCCAAGCCATGCTCTTGGGAACGCAGGGGTCACCCATCCAGTTCTTCTTCACCTCATATTTTGTCTTGATAGCCATGATGGCAGAAACTGCAGTGAAGCCATAGCATGCACGATGTGCTTAATCATCGGAACGCTTGTATATGTCATAGTACTCATGTAGTACGTGTTAGTAGAATGTGTTAGTAGTACTATCTAGTAAGTAGTGCATATATACCATGTATTTTTTGAAAGTCAAACTTTACAAACTTTGATCGAGTTCATAGAGAAAAATATTTATATCTATATACAATATAAAAATTTGTTTCATGATGTATCTATAATGATATGTATGACATTCTAGACGTAGATATTTTTCTCTATACTTAGCCGAAAAATTGAAGTTTGACTTCTATTTTTTTTTATATGCACTGCATTATGGAATGGAATGGAGATTGAGTATAAGATTTTTCATGACGCACCATCTTGGGAGTCCGTGGCAATGTTTGTGGTTGGGATGACGGAGAACACCTCGACGGCATTGATGATTGGTGGCAGCGTTGAGTTGGCAGTGGCGTTGATGGAGATGTTGTAGCGGCTGTGCCTGGAGGGGAGGCTATTGTAGGTGGCGCCGGAATACAGGTAGTCCGGCGTGAAGCCGCTCGGGTACCACGGCTTGCCGTTGAGGTTGACGTAGAACTCCCGCACGGCATTGCTGGGGAGGAGCTGCAGCTCGGAGAAGTGCATGATGGCGATGTACCCCGGGGAAGGGTCGTTGGGCTGGGGCTCGGCGTCCCAGAAGAACTCTATGCTCTGGGAGGCATTCCGCGGCCTGATGGCCGTCTGCATCACCGCTGACGGCGCCTCGAAGTGATCGTCGTCTACGTTCTGCACCTTCCTCTTGGACGACATCTCGACCCAGTTCGTCGCGTCGATCCAAGGATACCATACCCTGTCGTGTGGATCCGCAGGGTACCTGATGATGTCGGTCGGCTCGACGGGGCCGAAGTTGAGCCTGCCCAACAGCACCAGGCCCTCCGTCGCAGTGGCCTGCGGGTAGAGCGTCTTCTTCAGCGGCCTCAGGTCAATCCCCGAGATGAAGGGCGTCCCGGCGCCGGTGTTCACCAGGCAGACCTGCACGAAGTCGTCGGGCACCACCACGATGGCCTCCGTGATCATCGTCGTGTCCGGCCCCGTGATGTTCACCGTCATCCACAAGTTGACGCCTACGTAGAGGTCGAACACCGGCGGCCGGTCCAGCCCGTCGTAGTTGCCGTACTTGAACCTTGCCCGGATGAGATACTTGAGCCCCGGCACGAGGGACCGGAGCGTGTAGCAGCTGCGCGCCCCTGCGCCGGCGGTGGCTGCGAAGCTGCGTACGGTGTACCAGTTTCTGGCCGTCGACGGGGTGATGTACTCGGCCGAGATGTTGTGGTTGGTGCCGGCGTCGGTGAAGGCGGCGTCCGTGGCTAAGACGAGTTTGGTGGCGTTGTCCACGTAGCCCTCCTCCCCCTGTAGGCCGCAGTCTATGCTTATGAATCCTGCATCGATCGATCACGTACGCCGGTGTAATCATAGGCTCCATGAATCAAAGACTCAATAATGTACCACCAGGTAGTGCAAATTGTGAAGCACGATTCAATGCGAATATACCTTTACTGTCAGGCTGCGCGCAAGCTTGGCGCACGCCGGCGGCGGCAAAGACGGCGAGGCAGAGAATTAGCTGCAGCCACGGCCCGGCCGCCATCGTTCGCGGCGTTGATAGCTCCATTGCACATACAAATGGCTAGTGGAGCGTGTGATACTCTATGTTTGGATCATCATCGGTGCCTCCATGTAAATAGGCAGGAAAGGCAACCCTGTCACGCTGTCCTCTGGTTAGCCTAATGATCGTCACATCAACAGCACCACGCATGATTAACCATGGCAGCATGTGTACTGTTAATCCAGTGCACAACTTGCACGGAGCGGCACGTACGTGAAGACGAGACGCTGATGATCAGTAGCCATGCATATTGCTCCGCGCGCGCGTTGAACGCTGCACTGCACTACGTGGGCACATGCAACCACGCCGCAACTTGGACAAAAAATACGTAGATGCACTGAACTAAGCCGGAATGAGAATCAATACTAATTCTTCCAAAATTCTTTGACTCGGTAAACTACTCACCCCAACGGCAACAAATAATTAGACACGCCAGCTTGCAAGTTCGATTGATCCAATGGGCTAGCATGCACAACTCCCTCGGTCTGCCCTGCATTGCATGTGATACTGGTGTATCTTACCTCCGTAATGTATAATATTATAGATTATTATTTTAGATCATCTTATTACTATCATGCAAGATTCATAGTAGTATACTAGTATGAGAAAGGTACTCGTGTAATAGCTCTCAATAGGAAAAAAAATAAGAAAATTGAAACTTTACAACATCAAAGATGATCAAACTTTTTAAGTTCTTTCAAGTTTTCATGTCAAAATATCATGTAGATAAAGGTGTACAAACAAGTTTCAGATTTCAGAGTAAAAGTGCTCAAAACTTGAAGCACTGAAATGTTTTTCCTGTGTAGAGCTCCCCGAATATTTTTTTTGTCATGAAAATTGCAAACACCTAGAAAGTTTGATCATAGTTTCAGTTATTTTTTATTTTTTATATATCACTGTTCATAGAGGGTGCCTAGACACCCGGGAGCTAAAAATCAACTCCCATCATCCCGCCACAGTAGCATGACTTTTGTTCATTCCGGCCTTGTGCTGCTTTGTAGCTGTCGACGTCATGTTGATAAGCACATGTCGCACACAGGATGGAATCCAGAGCGAGAGTTCTAAATCTGCGCCAACTATGGAAAAGGTAAATATATGGAAAAAAAATACATCTTGATCTATTTTCAGATAATTTGCACAATTCAACTCCTCTAGTGTCACTCACATCAATAAGTGTATATATATATTGTGATCCACAGAAAACAAAGGAAAAATATTGCTTCACATGGATATGGGTTGATCTCATCCAGAAGTATATAAGAGAATTGCTCGACTACTTTATTGGACCACTGAGACGACATATAGATGAGATGCAACTCAAAAACGATGTAATGCGAGGCCAAATCAAAAATTTCAAGATGTTTCGATATACACTTTTAGCCGGTTGCATGCTTGGCCTATTTCTCCAGGCTGAATTGATGGCAACATTTCTTCTTGTGGCCGTCATCACACCGATGATGTTCTTAGTCTATATTTAATAGTAAATTATAATTTTTATTGTTAATTATCCTTGTTAGTTAAATCTATGTTGTTCTTATCTATATGAACTTTTATTTTGATTCTGCATATATATATTCAAAAGAAAGTCATAAATAATGAAATAAATAACATAAGAAATAATAAACTAAAATAAAATACATAGCAAATGGAGTTGACCATGTGGGCCAACGCTACCAAACACACCACTGCCTGTCAAATCCAATCATCCATATACACACACGATCTATTCCCCACCCAAACACCCCCAAATCAATCCCTAATCATCTGACTCTGTCTTCGCCGGCAACGATCAAGGCCCCGACCGTCGTCGCCATCTCTGACTCCACACCACCGCCGCCTCAATCGTCGTCGTCTCCGTCTCCACCTCCACCGCTAACGTCATCGTCTCCGCGCCTCCACCGCCGTCGCGTGAAGGACACACCAGCCCCCCGCCTCCACCGTCGTTGTCATCTCCGTCGCCGTCTTCTCCTCCGCCGTCCCCTTGACGTGGTCTCCGTCGCCATCTTCTCCACCTTTAACTTCAAAGACCCGCCAGCCTCGTCGTCTCCATCACCGGTGGGTAATTGTAGTGCCGAATTTAATGTAGTTGTGTAAGTAGTATAAGAACGAGGGGCGGAGCTGCATCTGCATCTACCCTGTTGCACCCTTGCTAGTTTAGCCTGATGCACTTATACACATGCTTGATCCAAGTGCTAAACTACCTGTAAAAAGCTACTTGACCATGTTGCCCGTGCAACAGGATAGCTCCATGCAGCTCCGCCCCTGATAAGAACGTAGTACAAATTTTTAAGGTAGTTGTGTAGTGCATATTTTAGTCTAGTTGTGTACTGAGATTTTAGTGTATAATTGTGTAGTGCAGATTTGTGGTGTAATTGTAGTTTCAGATTTTAGTGTAGTTGCGTAGTGCAGATTTGTGCGTAATTATAGGGAAGTTATGTAGTATAGTGTTTTAGGATAATTATAATTTCAGATTCTAGTGTAGTTTTTAGGGTAATTGTATTTTCAGATTTTAGTGTGGTTGTGTACGTAGTGAAGTTTTTAGGATAATTGTAGTTTCAGATTATAGTGTAGTTGTGTAGTGCAGATTTTTAGGGAATTGTAGTTTTAGATTATAGTGTAGTTGTGTAGTGCAGATTTATAGTGTAATTATAGTTGAAGATTTTAGTATAGTTAGTGTAGAAACTTTTATTTGACTTGTACATATATATGTGTGTGTGTTACAGGTACAGTCAGATGGCTCCGAAGTTTCGTGATGTACGACAGAAGGGGACAGTGTTGACCTTCAAAAAAAAGAAGGGGACAATGTCGTCCACCGGGTTGGACACAAGGACACCCTAGAGTTAGCGGCGCGTGCCTAAGATGCAAAGGGGATTGAGTATCATAAGGAAAAAATGATTCTCAACTTCCCTGATTGCCGTCAGTACGCACAGTTCCTTGCGCAGGAGAACATAAGGATATGCAGTAGGGCTGAGGAGAAGGAGAATTTCTAGGCCGAGCAACAGTTTTTCGACCCATTAATGACGAAGCTTGCGAGAGATGAGGAACTCTTAAAGACCAACAAGATGATGCTCCTTCAGTATGACGCGAGAAAGAGCGTAGAGGAAGATCCCGTAAATTGGGATAACCTCGGGACACATGAGGAGAAGGGGGAGGAGATGCAGCCGCTACAGCCCCTGTGACCAGTAGCTTGCTAGATGATGAACGTAACACTATATAGCTAGCTGTTTTATATATGAATGATTGTTTAACATTATGTGTGTTATTATATATTTGAACCGTACATCGTTTGTAGAATTGCTTAATTACTAGTATATGTTCTGTCTTGATATGTTAGTTATTTAGTTTAATGATTTATGTTTATTTTCATCGACGATATTGACAGCAATAAATGGATGCCCCGTCAAAGAACTGTGGTGTATGTCCTTGGTCACCTTTTTGCAATCCGAAGCAACTATAAGAGCATCTTTAACAGACGTCCAAAAAGAGCTTCACGCGCTAAAAATCTATTTTTTCGCGCCGGACAGCTCTAGCAGAGGCTGCAAAATATTGCGCGCGTTAAAAAATTTTAGACACGCATTATAAAGTGCTACCACACGCAACAAATTTGGGATGCCGGATCGCGAACGCTTCATAATTTAGACTGCGTGTTTTTTTTGAACACGTATTTTTTTACGACCGTAAAAACAATATTGGTCCCGATGCATTAAAAACACTACAGTGACGTTTCTAAAACATTTATTGCACGTTATTTTTTATGTGGCTGTTGGAGATGCTCTAAATTCTAAATCAAAAGGACTCCGAACAAGCAAGAGCCTTGGGGTGCCCTTGTTGCTGATCTTCGAGATTAAAATAAGACCTCTTTGAGTGTGTCAAATGATTCTTATCTAATCATTCCATTTTGCAACTCTATTTTCCACCATGCCCCTTTCCCCTGCCCTTGGTGTCACCGTTTCCGAACTAACTGAGAAGGCCTCTTTATCTCGACTAAGTCGGCTGCTTGTCGCCGCTATGCCTTGGTCCTAACCACGCCATGAGGGAGAAGAATCAGCATACAGTTATCTTTATGCACCAACCTTGTGAAGATCGTCACTATTTCAGGTTGTATTTTCACTTAGCAAATCATGTTATGCTTTCACGACGAAGATTATGTTTGCCATCACATTTTCACGCAACACCATCATCTGAATCAAAAAGGTCAGACTTAGGCCCTGCTTGGATTGGGTGTAAATTTATACACCCGGATTAGATCTACAGTGTATATTACCGGATACAGTGTTATTTCTACGTGGATTGAAAACGACGGTAGAACGTCTGTATTAATTACGGGTGTATTCACAAGCAAAACGAGGATCCAAGCAGGGCCTTATCGATGATGTTGTACGGTTCAGCCAATAGAGAATCTTCATCCTTATTAAGTCATCTTCTAAACTAAAAAAATCGAGAAACATCAAGTATTACTATTATATACTTCGTCTCCTTTTCCAAAAAAATAAATTATATACTTCATCTCAGTGTCACTCCTATTGTCTAGAAAAGCCAACATAACACATTAAATGTCTGAACATTTGTACATACACGATTCCTCTAATCATAACAACAATTATCGTGTAAAAACTTTCAAATTTCCTTGAGTGAAAACAGAGAATACTCTCACAGAAGAGAGGTGGGGGTAATCATTGTCTAAATCCTCACCTAATAGCTGGACCCGTAGACATTATAGACACCCTGCCCAAGTGCTCTTGCTCAAATGCAGTGGTGCTCTGGCTCAGATCAGTAGACATGCCAGTGTCATATCGACCATAGTCGTTCATGCTGCCACCGCTCCCGGGCGTGTAAAACCCTGCATTCACATTGCCGTGTGCAGCCTCGAGCTCAAGGCACTCATGTAGCACTGCTACCACTTCAGTCATCGTGGGCCTCTCTCCAGGCTTTTGGGATGTACACTTCAACGCGGTGTCTGCAATTTTCCACACGCTATTGACATCGTGATCTCCACGCATGCGTGCATCCACCACATCCTCGATGTTACCACGGGCGAGGCGCTGCCGCACCCACTGAACAATGCTCGCTGGCTCAGGGTCATTTAGGATGTGTCGTTGCCCTGTGACTATCTCCAATAGCACTACGCCAAAGCTAAAGACGTCGCTCTTATTGGTCAGCTGAAATGTAGCATGGTACCTAGTAAAGTATGTATGAAATACGTCAATGGGTGTGGTTTTAACTTTTAAGAACAATCATGCAGGCCAAGTTCTTCAAGATATTTTTGGCTCAAACGAATTTCACAATAATTTGCACATAATTAAGAAATCAATTTGATTCTTGCGCCAATCAGGATTTTTGCTTATAAATGACTAAATTGAATGTCAATTTTTCAAATTTAAGGGACTGGGTCTGAATTTTGTTCACCCTAGGAGAAAAGGTAGATCATACATTATGATTTATGAGCCTGTATGTATGTTGAATTGTACTAACTTCTAGAAAACCGAAATATGTTACTCCACTTGTTCATAATAGGTGAGAAGTTTTTTAGAGCAGTGCACTTACTCAGGGTCAAGGTAACCGAGTGTGCCAACCACCCTTGCCGTAGAAACATGTGTATCGTTGTTGCTATTGAAAGCCTTGAGTAGGCCAAAATCAGCAATTTTAGCCTCCAGATTTGCATTTAGCAAGATGTTTGACGTCTTCACGTCCCTGTGTACGAGGGGCGGGTTACACCCCTTGTGCAGATACTCAAGCCCTACATGGATCCACATGACACATCATCTACTACATCACAATCCACATCCGCGCCTTCTATATGTATTGTGGAGAAACTTAATTAAAAGCTTACCTTGTGCAGATTCCAAGGCGATACGAAGTCTCTGTCTCCAGGTTAAAGTTTTCATGGTGTTATCTTTCCCTGCAATGCAAATATTATAAGATGAATCACATGTACTAAAAAAATTCTCAGATGCTTATCACTTTTATAACTATATATTTATATTACATAAAAATATTATTAATGTTGCTACGGGCTTGTAGCTTGATGATTTAATTAAATTTAATACCTCGAAGATGTTCGTCTAGCGCTCCTTCAGACATGTACTCGTAGACAAGAGCCATGTATTTCATGTCCTTGCAGTAGCCAATCAAGGACACAAGATTCTTGTGGTGAATTTTCGCCAACGTCTGAGCCTGAAACCGAAAAGATCCATGAACATTACCAAACTGAATCACACTAGTACACTTCCTTGAGCAGATCAAATTAATTCTCACCTCTGCCAAGAATTCTTGTTCACCTTGATCTGAAGATTCAGACCGCAGTTTAACAGCCACCTGTGTGTCATCCTCCAATGACCCATGATAAACTTTCCCAAACCCCCCTTTACCAATTACTCGCTCGAAGCCATTTGTGATGGCCTCTAATTCACTATATGTGAACCGGCGGTTATCGAATCGCAACAAGTTGTGCCCCTTGATATTAGCCTCATCCAGACGCTTGATATTATCGCTTGTCCTTCCTTGAAAAAGCAATCACACTAACTGATGTTAGTTAATCACTTCACACTTGCATTCATGAGGTGCCATATGCATCTTTGATGGAGGCTGGGCATAATGAAACTTTTTTATTTTCTAAGAACACTTGCATTCTTTGGTTTGGTGTTATGTATTTTTGCATGGTTTTTTTACCTTGCCTTCTCCTTCTCACGCAAATGAGAAGAACTGAGAGTAGCAGAATCACTAGTACTGCAACTATGGGAACAACAACATAGACGGCAACCATAGAGCTTCTCTTCTTTTTTGGATGCTGACAATAGTTGCCACTGCTGCAGAGGTTTGGATTGTTTCCATATCTAGCGAAATAAATAAAAAAGATAAGTAAATATGCTGATGAATTGAGATATACAAATTGTATGTTGAACAAAAAATGTCAAATAACATTAGAACTATATCATTGAAAAAAAATCTGATGCTAGAGGGTGTTAACCTTAGTGTTAGGGAGCCATCTTGAGTTCTTTTCACAAGCCCAGGAGGAATTGATCCACTGAATTGATTGTCTGTCAGATCTCTGAAAGAAACACCACAGTTTTTTTTCATGCTAGGTTTAGTACGAATGGATTTGAAAAGCACATACCATGGATACTTACAGAAGTGTGAGCGACGACAACTGCGACAGGGTGTCAGGAATTGAGCCCGTAAGATTATTGTGTGACAAATCCCTATAAACTCAAAAAATTCCGGTTAAACAATTTGATTGTTTCTCAATAAAATTTGCATTGCTATGACTAGCTTAACAGTCTTTACTTACAAGTACTGTATTTGCTCTAAAGAAAAACTTACAAGTACTGTATTTGCTCTAAAGAAAAACTTACAAGTACTGTAGACCTTTGAGGCCGGCAAACGAAGATGACAAGTTGCCACTGAGGCCACTGGAAGATAGATTCCTGCAACATATATACAAGTGCAGCTCAGATAACTCATTCCGGTTACTACTACTAGTACTGCTTTTAAGTTTTAACAGGAAACAGAACATTCAAAAACTTATAACTCACAAGACTTTCAACAGGAGACAGAACATTCAGAAATATATAACTCACAAGGATGTGACACTTGGTGGGCTGGAAACAGCATATCTGCAACCCAATCCTTTCCACGCGAAATTCTTTGGCACGCAGGGATCGCCCATCCAGTTCTTCTTTACCTGGTACTTGCCTCTGATCGCAGCAATGACAGATACTATTACATTTCTCAGCAACAGCAATGCAAAATATGTCAGCTGACTGCTGAGTATAATTAACGGAGTGAGACACTGCTGTTGCATCTGAAATCTGAAGAACATAACTGCTTGCTTACCATCCTGAGTGGCCGTGGTTATGCCGGTGGTGGGCAAGAGGGAGAAGATCTCGAGGGCGTTGAGGATAGGCGGGAGCGTGGAGTTGGCAGTGGCATTGAGCGAGACATTGTACTGGTGAGATCCGTCATTGGGGTTGGAGATGTTGTTGAAGACGGCGTTGGTGTATAGGTACTGCGGGGTGAAGCCTTTGCCAAGCCAGAGCTGGCCATTGAGGGTGACGTAGAACTGCCGCACGGCGTTGACGGGGAGGGGCTGTAGCTCAGAGAAGTGCAGGATGCAGATGTACCCTGGATCTGGGTCGTTCGCGCTGGGCTCGGCGTCCCAGCTGAACTCAATGGGCTTGGAGGAGTTGACGGGCGTAATTGCCGTCTGCATCACGGCAGACGGCGCGTCGAAGCTGTCGTCATCAATATTCTGAACCTTCTTGACCGTGGAGATCTCCAACCACTCCGCCCGCTTGCTTTGCGGGATCCAGAAGCGGTCGTGTGGGTCGTCGGGGTACCTGAGGATCACACCGTCGTCCCGGCCAAAGTTGGACCTGGTGAGAAGAACCAGCCCCTGCGTCGCGTTGGCCATCGGGTAGAGCCCGTTCTTGAGGGGCCTCAGGTCGAGGGCGGAGATGAACGGCGTTCCGAAGCCGGTGTTCACCAGGCACACCTGCACGGACTCGCCAGGCACGACGGCGATGATCTCGTAGATCACCGGCGTGTTGGCGTTCGAGATGTTCACGGTCGTCCAATAGTTGACGCTGACGTGCAGGTCAAAGACGGGCGCTCTATCGAGGCCGTCGTAGTTCCCGTACAAGAACTTGGCCCGGATGAGGTACTTGAGCCCGGCCACAAGGGAGCGGAGTGTGTAGCAGCTGCGCGTGCCGGCGGCGCCGTGGAAGCTGCGCACATTGTGCCAGCTCCTGCCCATCGACGGCGTGATGTACTCAGATGACATGTTGTAGTTGGTGCCCGCATCGATGAAGCCGGCGTCCGAGGTGAAGCGAAGCTTGGTCACACTGTCCACGTAGCCGGCGGCGCTCTCTGGCAGACCGCAGTCTAAGTTTATGAAACCTGCACGCGGACGCAAAATATATAAGCAGTTGCAAATTGCAATGTTTGTGAAGTTAATGCCATGATGAAACGTTGCATGGGCTCACCTAAGTTATCGACCTGGCCATGGACTTGAAGAACGCAGCTGCGGCCGGCGATGCCGAGAAGAAGCAGCAACAGCCACCGGGCCGCCATTGCTCTCCGCCGCTGTCCTTCCATTGTGCATGTGCCAGCAGCTATCCACTAGGACATAGATTTATATGCACGTACAAACGTAAGTCTAACCATCTTGTCTAGGACTAATAATTCAAACACCACATGTCAATCAGTTCATAGAAATGGGTGTTGTACAACTTAATTACCCAGTTGGGGCAGATCACATGGGTGATGGGTTGACATGCATCCTGAGTCAGTCAACCGCCTTGCTGGGCGGACGTGCATGGATGCCCTTGATGACTGGACTTCTCACCTTTCCCTGCGCGATTGTCGCGACGGCCAGCTCCTTAATCATGCAAGCGAGCTTATAAGGTTGACTTCTGATATCGTCTGCAGCTCGGTTTTCTTTTATAACACATTCAAAAAGTCTGACCAGAAAACAAAAAAGACATAACGGCAACAGTAAAACCATAGAAGACCAACACTATGACTATGCCAAAGTCACAGACTCACAGTGGACGGTGGACTGATCTGGAGATTATGCTGCGACCCATGTTGGTTAAAATCCTCTAAATTGTGGATATGGACCTACATATGATCAACACCTTCAAATGACACCCATTCTAACTTCTAAGTCTGGCTGCCAAATCATCTCTCTTTCCAGATAAAATTGAGAAGGCAAAGGAGATATTCCACAGGTTTCCAGATAAAATTCAACATCAAGTAGCTGCTGGAAGAAGCAACCTGCGGGTAAAGGCGGCCAAGGAGAAAGACAAATCTGTTGCCGACAAAAGAAAACAGCTGGCTCGCCAAAGAACTAGACAGCAAAGGCAAAGCTTTTGACGCCTTGGTTACTAAATCTGCAGAGCAGCAGTCCAAGGACACAAAGAGCATGTGCCGATCTTTTCGAAAAGAGTTTGAACTGCTAACCAAGGAGAAAAAAGTGCTCAATACGGAAATTCTTGGTAAGTCGGTAATATTTCCAGCTTTGTTTAGTTTCCTTTAGATTTGCAAACTCATCTTTACTTCTTATAATTTCAGAGCCGGCTGGTCTTGGCAAAGGCAGACATTCGACTCCATCGCATGGGGCAAATACAAAAAGGTCACAAACTCTTGAGGGATTTTATGGCTGCCGAAAATGCTGTTTTACCCACCATATGGCTTGGGGAAGAAACTGTAGAAGATTCCTCCGAGCTGACTAAAAGACTTGCGGGAGCCCCAGAATACATTAAGCAATGGTTGCAATCATGTGTGAGGGGAGGTGCCAGAACCGCACTCTCCATGGTCATTGGCACATCATCTAGCCGTCGAGATATGAAAAATCACAAAGGCAATCCCAAAGTATGAGCAAGACGGCGCACTGCTGGTCACGAAGGAGATTGGCAGAATCACAGCTCCTTATCACACCTAAGTTGGGTTTCCAACGGTGGACATGCTGCTTTGGTTATCTTTCCACTCTATCAAGGAATGGTAGGAAACATTCATCAACACCCATGGGACTAGAAGGAAATCTTTGGCCTCTCTCGTCATGCTCACCTCTTGGGAGATTTGGAACGAACGGAATGCAAGGGTCTTTTATAATATCGCCACTATGCCGACCATTGTTGTCACGAAAATTAAAGGTTAGGTTTCGTTGTTGGGTATCCCCTCCGCCTCCCATCCGACATCCCTCCCCTCGGCCTCCCTCCCCTCTGCCTTCCCTCCCGCCACCGCCAGATCCCGACTGGGCAAAGCCCGTGCAATGGGATGATGGCAGCGGCGAGGCATCCCTCCGTCGCGGCTTGGAGGCGTGGTTGTGACGGTGGATCTTGAGCGGGCGCCTCGGGACGACGTGTGTGTGGCCATGGCGCCGATCACGGAGCGATGTGACCTCCTCTACCTTTGGCGGTCTTCATCATCGGTCCAAAGGGATCTGGTAAGTGGGTGTTGCCTCGCGATGGCTTCCCGACGGCGGATCAAGTGGAGGGGAGGTGATGGCCTAGCTGCTGAAGTGGGTGAGGATGCCACCATCGTCGTCGGCGCCTGTGGGTGTCGTTTTCCTCGTTGGAGGTGATGGTGGGGGCGCCCCTCGCTCCATTGTTTCCGGGGGAAACCTTAGATCTGGAGGGGGCTACCATTGACGGTGGTGCCCATGGATGTCATAGCCCTCATTGGAGGCATTGAGGGGCCACCTGCATTGGATGATGGCGACGTCTCCGTCGTCACTCCCGTGGGGGCATTATCGTTGGGGACATTCATAGGCTGGATGAACATGTGGACGGCTTGGTGGTTGGGCGTCGGTAGGTGGTGGAGCGATGCTTCATCCTACACATCGATGGCGGCGCGGTGGGGACTCGTCATCCGATGGGTGGCAATGGACTCGTGCAAGAGGACAACGTTGTCTGACGTCGTGGTGGCATCGATGGCAGAGAGGCCTAGCAAGGTCGATGCATCAGTATCTGATATGAGGATGGATCGATGGATGAAGGAGGTAACGGCCCTTGGAGCGTGCGCATGTGGTGCCCACTGAAAGTGCGTCGGACCGGTGTGTAACCCAGTCCAGGTATTGTGGCTTGGATGGGGCCTCCGGCGTTAGATGTTAGGTGTTGATGTGATGTTTGTTTGGTATTAGGCTCGGACATTCGACACCCATTCATCACGGGGATAGGAGTAGCGACCGATGTTGCCAAGATGATGGATTCAGGCTTACTAATGTATTGCCTTGTAAGGGCTTTATGAATAATTAATAAAATGAGTGCATGCATCGCCGAGATGCAGAGGCTGGGGGTACATCCACCTTTTCAGAAGAAAAAGAAGATTTCCTTGTTGGGTAGGAGGGGAGCAAAACATTGGATTTCAATAATGCTGCGAGAGTAGACTTTTATTTCTGAGATTTTTGCTCGCTGGTAACTTGTTTAAACTCCTTTCTTAATCAATGAGATAAGGCAAAACTTTTGCCTCCACTTTAAAAAATAATACTGGACTGGATACTGCATTAGGACCAGCAGTAGGCATGATGTCAAAAAGGCAACGCAACTTCATGAATTTCTCTTAACTTCTGAACTGGAGAAGGTGTAAGTAAAATGCAAAAACAACAAAAACTGACAATGAGTCCACCTATGATTGACCTTTATGAGCTTTGTTTCTCATTCAAGAATCAATGGTTTAAGAAAGCGATTTAACAGAGTGCATAGTGATATCACAAGAACGTCAGACTCAAAAGTTAAGAATCTTCCCGCAGTCTAGAGAAAAGTATTTTCCTTTATTCCAATGCTACATTATACAGTACAACAGTAGAGTGAACAAGTGTCTGTTCAGTTCATATCTATAACACTCATTGCTCACGCGTAGCAGGCAGCCAATGTAAACAGACACAAAATAAACCTGTACTTGAATATTCCTTTGTCCCAAAATACAAGATATTTTGTTAGGCTAAAAGAGCCTACCAAAACATATTATATTTTGGGATGGAGGTATTGCAAAAATGCATAATTTGAAGTACTCCCTCCGTCCCACAATAACTGTCTTAAGCTTAGTACAAATTTGTACTAGAGCTAGTATAAAGTTGAGACACTTATTTTGGGACGGAGGGAGTAAAACAATAACAAATTATATGTGTATATCGTAGGCATAAAAACGGCTCAGTTCACAAAATAAGCCTTACCTTACGGGCGACACAGCTTGTGGAGGGGCGGCATGAGATGGGGGCATCAGGGGCACAATTCAACGGCTCAGTTCACAAAATAAGCCTTACCTTACGGGCGACACAGCTTGTGGAGGGGCGGCATGAGATGGGGGCATCAGGGGCACAATTCAAGGATAAGGGAGCAAATAGACCAGTTCACGGCCTTGACCAATGTGCTGTTTAGAATCTCTTCAGAAACATTATTTTCTGACGATTAGAGACCAGTTTGTATCTCTAAATTTGCAGCCATGCCATTACTGTCTACTGAATGAATGAAGTCCTGGAGTTTTCATAAAAAATGAAAAAAATTAAGCTGTGCCCAGACGTTGATATGTATTGGTGTATGTGACAGACATTACTTTTTAGACACACCTGCTGACGAAATTACAAGAAGGTGATTCTACATGTTTAAAATGAAATTGGTTCTCTCTGAATGCAGAAGGATAATGTATCCCACCTATTACATAAGTAGAAAATTCTTGATTTGAGTATGACAAGGAATCGAAAATCTACTAGGTTCTTAAACTACAACACTAGAAATATTTGATAATTTTTTAAGTGTATGAGCAGGAGGAATGAGTATCAAAAATTCAAGATGCAGTTGCTCTGCTGCAGGATTTGACGAACATAAAATATTCAAAGCACTAGCACTGAACATATTGATTTTCCAACTTTTTCAAAGTTCTCGCTGTTTGGACCTCCAATACGAAGAAATGCAATAATATGTGTGCCAAATACTTCTTCAAATCAAAAATGGAGATTAATTTTGCAAGTAAGTTGGTATAATAGAGAATGAAGTATTGTCTCAGTCCCGAATTACTTGTCTTAGATTTGTTTAAATACAGATTTTTAGTATCTAGATACATCCGTATCTAGATAAATCTAAGACAAGTAATTCAGGACGAAGGTAGTGTATCAACCAACATACGTCCCATTAGGCCTTTTCTTTGAGCATCACAGGCCAAGTATTGCATACAGGATACTCATGCAGTAGATTTAATATCCCAAATCACTAGGGAGCAAATAGGGATTTTAAAAACAAACGCCCCATCATTTCTCGTAAACTATGTGAACTTTTACTCCTTCACCTTGTTACTGAAAGCATAAGCTATGATTCTCACACACAAAAAAAGACTTAAGTTACTTTCTAAATTTTTTGGAAGAACAATATTCTTCCCCCCCCCCCCCCCCCTCCCCAAACAAAACAATATTTCAAAGCCATACATTAATTTCTGAATCAAAATGAACAACTAGGTTGCGATCATTCGCAATTTAGAATGCCAAAGACATGCCACATCTCAATAACATGACAAGTAAAATAGTTGATCTCTAAAGCATTACACACAAGTCACAAAGTGCCATGTTTCCAGCTCTGCAGAGTGACAAGACATGCCAGAAAACTAAGGGGCACAATAATCTAGTCAACCTTGTCCACAATGTCCACAAACAAGGTCACTGGAGGTATCCGTCAAGAACAGAATATTGTCAAAAGGTTGGCACCATCAGCAGCTGTAAATTTAAGTTGAGCATTTGGAGAAGACCTGCTATCAACATGTAGCTGGCTGTGTTGATCAGCTACCCATTCCTCAGTATATTGGTCCTTGACACGAAATCTCATTAACTCGAGCACTTTACCATTCAGGAGAAAGAACTTGGCAAAGTTGACATCTGATCTGCTGCCAACATAAAACTTCAACTCTACTTCTCTGAGATGATCGAGGCATTCAATAGGATCTTGTGCTTGAAGATGATGCACATTCTCCATATCATTTCCTGGACATGACTGAAAGAAAATAATAAAGACAGTTACACAATAGAAAAACTGACCTCCACCTGACAAGTAAAACAAGGATTTATTCATCGGAAAACGTATGAAATGACCATGAAGCTATTTTTAACACTAAAAACTATCAAAGAAAGAAGAGTTACCATAATGTAGAGCTTCTCTAAGCAAGGAAATGTTTTGAGGAAGACTATAGCTGCATCAAGATTAGGGCCACTGGACGTGAGATACAAAACCTTGACGCTGCGCATCAGTGCTTTCAAGTTGCCAGCAACCATTCCCTAATAACAGAGAAGGCATAACACATACAAGAGGGTTAGAAAGAGCCCTCCTACTAATATGATGCCTAATACTGAATCTTAGATTAGATGGCCACAGCTACCTCAGAAATTGTAGACCCAAGCTTGAGTTTAGTAAAATCATCTGTTATGGAGCCAAGGATCTCAAGTTTTGGTGCCTCGATTAGCCAGATGGTTGTGTCTGGATGAGGGTTAGTTCTGATCAACCTTTCTAGCCTGGGGGCACTTTCTATGACTAGTTGATAGCCATGCCGACCTCCGTTTGTGCCGATTCTCTTGAGAGTTGCTGAATTGATGAGCAGGTAGAAGAAGCCGTGGCACCTGTTCAGCAGCAAGCTCTGGAGGACAGGGCAGCCAGCGAGCAGGCGGTAGAGGGTGCCCTCCCGTATGGAAATGGATCTCATGGTGAGCTTCTCAAGGCAAGGGAAGTTAAACGACGGCTGCGCGTAGTCCACAAAGAACCTGCAACTGCCGAATCTGGCCACGCGCAGGGTGGTCGCGAAGCGGAGAACGGACAGCGGCATCGGAGCATCGTACCGAGGGAGCCAGAGGTCGATCTCCTGGAGATCTCGGAGAGCGGGGGAGGTGAGCCAGGCGTCGGGGTCGGTGATTTGGAGGCAGGCGGTTAGGAAGCGGCGCGCGGGGCCCGGGTGCTCGGAGAGGATCTTGGACACGGCGGCGGCGCGGTCGCGGCCGCAGCCGTCGATGTGGGAGATGTCGAGGTTGAGCGGGGAGGAGCGCCACAGGGGGCGCCAGCGGCGGGAGAGGGATGTGGTGCGCACGGCGTCGTCGATGGGGAGGAGAGATATGATTATGCTGAGGATCTCACCGGGGAGAGAGCTAATCAGATCGATTTCCTGCAGATCCGGCGCCGTCTTGGCTATAGGAAGCGTCGCCGACGCCGACGCCGACGCCATGGTCTGGCTGGGTGGGGGAGCTCGAGAGACGGCCGAGGCCCGAGGAGTGAGTGACAAGCCTGTTCTGAACCTCTCCAAACGTCACGAAATCTGCAAATCTGGCTTCTCCAACAGAGGGACGCTACATAGACAGTTTTTATGAAAATTTATGGGAAGGATTAAGTGGGTTAAGATGATTGGAAGAAATAAGGACGAGGAGGCCCACACCTTCTTAAAATCAGGGGACGGTGGAGATCATCTAACGAAGGAGTCCGTAAACCCCCGTGTTACTCCGTATGTTTAGAATTTTCCTCTCCAACAGGCTTGTTGGGCGCCCCTTGGGCTGGCCCAGTTCGGCTCCTGCCTATCTACAGAGGCACTACAATGGGCTGGGCTGCAGGACGTGGTGTTACTTTGGGTTCAAAACATGTACAGTTTGTTTTTTCATAGGAGCTATTGCTGCGATTTTTACTGTACAAAGAGCTGGCAATTCCTATTTCACGCTAACGACGCTAGTTAATGTAGGGAACGTTGCATGCGAAACAAAAAAATCCTATGCACATGAAGACCTACCATGGTGATGTTCATCTACGAGAGGGAGATCGGATCCACATACCCTTGTAGATCGCTAAGCGGGAAGCGTTAAGAAACGCGGTTGATGTAATGGTACAGCTTTGTGATTCAAATCACCGTCGTCCCACGATCCGTCCCACGATCTAGCACCGAACGGACGGCACCTCCGCGTTCAGCACACGTACAGCTCGATGACGATCTCCGCCTTCTTGATCCAGCAAGAGAGACGGGGAAGTATATGAGTTCTCCAACAGCATGACGGCACGCCGGTGATGGTGATGGTCTATTCCTGCAAAAGGCTCCATCCGAGCTTCGCAGAAATCCGATCTAGAGGAAGAACTACGTGGTATAGGTTTGAGTTCCACGTGACAAAGTTGTGTCTCAAAAGCCCTAAAACCACCAATATATATAGGAGGAGGTGATACGTCTCCAACGTATCTATAATTTTTGATGGTTCCATGCTATTATCATGTCAACTTTGGATGTTTTACATGCATGATTATGCTATTTTTGGGACTAACCTATTAACTCAGTGTCAAGTGCCAGTTTCTGTTTTTTTCATGTTTTTGACCTTTTTCAGAGAAGAATATTAAACGGAGTCCAAACGGAATAAAACGTGCGGGATGTTTTTCCATAACAGAAGACACGCAGGGACTTAAGAACCAAGGCAGGAGACCTCGGGGGAGATCACAAGCCCCCTAGCCGCGGCCTGGGGGGCGCGCCTGGCAGGCTTGTGGGCCCCACATGGCTCCTTTGCCCTACCTCTTTTGCCTATAAATTCTTTAAAATCCCGAAACCAAAGAAGGGAGCCACGAAAATACTTTTCCGCCGCCGCAAGCTTCTGTCTCCGCAAGATCCCATCTGGGACCGTTCTGGTGCCCCGCCGGAGGGGGATTCGAACACGGAGGGCTTCTTCATCAACACCATTGCCTCTCCGATGATGCGTGAGTAGTTCACCACAAACCTTCGGGTCCATAGCTAGTAGCTAGATGGCTTCTTCTCTCTCTTGGATCTTCAATACAAAGTTCTCCATGATCTTCATGGAGATCTATCCGATGTAACTTTTTTTTGCGGTGTGTTTGTCGAGATCCGATGAATTGTGGATTTATGATAAGATTATCTATGAATATTATTTGAGTCTCCTCTGATCTCTTATATGCATGATTTCGTATCCTTGTAATTCTCTCTGAGTTGTGGGTTTCGTTTGGCCAACTTGATCTATAATTCTTGCAATGGGAGAAGTGCTTGGTTTTGGGTTCATACCGTGTGGTGTCCTCACCTAGTGACAGAAGGGGTAGCGAGGCACGCATCGTGTTGTTGCCATCAAGGGTAAAAAGATGGGGTTTATATCATATTGCATGAATCTATCCCTCTACATCATGTCATCTTGCTTAAGGCGTTACTCTGTTTGTTATGAACTAAATACACTAGATGCATGCTGGATAGCGGTCGATGTGTGGAGTAATAGTAGTAGATGCAAAAAGTATCGGTCTACTTGTCTCGGACATGATGCCTATTTGTATGATCATTGCCTTAGATATCGTCATGACTTTGCGCGATTCTATCAATTGCTCGACAGTAATTCGTTCACCCACCGTAGTACTTGCTATTATGAGAGAGGCACTACTGGAAATCAGTATTTTGCCATCTGCCTAGTCTTTGCCGTCTGCTAGCTGATGGCAAAGATAGTCTTTGCCGTCAGCTTCAGCAAAACGGACGGCACAGTACTGGCTGATGGCATACAGTCTTTTTGCCATCTGTCACCTCTTTGCCGTCTGCTAGCGGACGGGAAATAGTCCAGAGGCAGACGGCAAAGATGTAGATAGGCCCACCTGACCGCGGGGTGGCTAGGTCAAACAGGAGTCGGACCTTTGCCGTCTGCTAGCGGACGGCAAAGAGTCCGGAGGCAGATGGCAAAGAGTCTAGACTCTTTGCCGTCCGCTGGCAGACGGCAAAGCGCTAACTCCATTAACGGCTCCTTCCCCCCCACCCCGCCCCTCTCTCTCTGTGTAATGGCTCATCCCCGCGCGCCCCTCGCTCTCTCTCCCCACCCCGCGCGCTCCTCTCTCTGTAACGGCCGCCAGGACCACCGTCGCGCCGCCGCCCCCGTCGCGTCGCCGCCCCTGCCGCTGCCCCACCTCGCCCCCGCTACCGCTGCCGCTGCCGCTGCCGCTGCCGCCCCCGCTGCCGCTGCCCCACCACCGTCGCGCCGCTGCACCTGGCGCCCCCGGCGCCGCCCCGCCACCCCCGCCACCCCGGCCCCTCCACAGCCGCCCCTCTCGGTGAGCCCCCACACCCCCACCCGCATTATTTTTTACGTGTTTTATTTTTTTAGTAGTTTTAGTAGTTGTTATTGTTAGTAGTTTTAGTGGTAGATTTAGTTAGGTTAGTAGATTTAGTTAGGTTAGTAGTTTTAGTTAGGTTAGTAGATTTAGTTAGGAGGAGAAGAGGAGAAGAGGAGGAGGAGGAGGACAAGAAGAGGAGAAGAAGAAGAGGAGTAGGAGGAGGAGGAGGAGCAGAAGAAAAAGAAGAAGAAGAGGAGAAAAAAAATAAGAAGGAGAAGAAGAAGAAAAAGAAGAAGAAGAGAAGAAAAAAATAAGAAGGAGAAGAAGTAAAGAAGAAGAGAAGAAGAAGAGAAGAAGAGAATAAGAAAAAAATAAGAAGGAGAAGAAGAGAAAAAAGAAGAAGAAGTTGATTTTTTATTGTTTGGTATTTAGTGGTAGCTAGATTCTTTTTAGTTACTTAGTGGTAGATTCTGTTTTCGTTATAGTGGTAGATTCTGTTTTTGTTATTTTTTTGTTGTTTAGTGCTATCTAGGTTTAGCGATAGGTTTAGTTAGCTTGGTTAGTTAGTTAGTTAGTTAGCTTACTAGAAAGAATAGGAAGAAGAAGAGGAGGAGGAGGAGGAGAAGAGGAGAAGAGGGGGAGGAGGAGGAGAAGAAGAAGAAGAAGAATAGGAGGAGGAGAAGACAAAAAGAAGATCACATGTTTGGTATTTAGTTTTTTGGAATTAATTAGTAGTTTTAGTGGTAGATTCTGTTAGTTAATTAATAGATTTAGTGGTAGATTCTGTTAGTTTATTCGCCCATCATTATTGCTTAGGTTCAAGACTACTTCAAAGAAGATCACATGTTCTTTTGTTGAAATCAAGTGTGTCAAAATAATGTATCATCTATATTTATTGGTACCGGAGCAAAACATGACAACTTAAATAATATTGCCATCCTCAAATGTAGAAAATATCGAAAAGTTTTATATAAACTGAAAAGTAGTATAGGTAACCTGGAAAGTCCTCTGGACCAAAAGGGCAACTTCTGGACCTGCGAACTTTGCGTGGTAGGTGCATGTCCATGCAGCAGGGTAATTTCCCCAACAATGACATAATTAGTCCATTTAGCTCCAAAATACCATAATAAGCTCAAAATGGCATAAGAACCTTGGTTAGCTCATGAATATTATATACTTAGCTTGTTTTCCTCTAAAATGGGATAATTAGCCCATTTAGCTCAAAAAAGACATAATTAGGTAATTTAGCTCCAACAAGAGGAGAAGAGGAGAAGAAATAGGCAAAATGAAAAGAAAGAAGAAGAAGAAGAAGAAGAAGAAGAAGAAGAAGAGAAGAAGGAGAAGGAGGAGGAGGAGGAGGAGAAGGCCAAGGACCTTCTATCCTTCTCCTCCTCCTCCTCCTCCTTCTTGATTTCTTCTTCTTTTCCTCCTCCTCCTCTTTCTTCTCCTCTTTCATATTATCCTTGCTTTAATTAACCCAACAATGACATAATTAGCCCATTTAGCTCCAAAATACCATAATAAGCTCAAAATGGCACAAGAACCTTGGTTAGCTCATGAATATTATATACTTAGCTTGTTTTCCTCTAAAATGACATAATTGGAATATTTAGCTCAAAAAAGACATAATTAGGTAATTTAGCTCCAACAAGAGGAGAAGAGGAGAAGAAATAGGCAAAATGAAAAGATAGAAGAAGAAGAAGAGATGAAGAAGAAGAGAAGAAGGAGAAGGAGGAGGAGGAGGAGGAGGAGGAGGAGAAGGCCAAGGACCTTCTAGTCCTTCTCCTCCTCCTCCTTCTTCTTGATTTCTTCTCCTCCTCCTCCTCCTCCTCTTTCTTCTCCTCTTTCATATTATCCTTGCTTTAGTTAACCCAACAATGACATAATTAGCCCATTTAGCTCCAAAATACCATAATAAGCTCAAAATGGCACAAGAACCTTGGTTAGCTCATGAATATTATATACTTAGCTTGTTTTCCTCTAAAATGACATAATTGGAATATTTATCTCAAAAAAGACATAATTAGGTAATTAACTCCAACAAGAGGAGAAGAGGAGAAGAAATAGGCAAAATGAAAAGATAGAAGAAGAAGAAGAGATGAAGAAGAAGAGAAGAAGGAGAAGGAGGAGGAGGAGGAGGAGGAGGAGGAGAAGGCCAAGGACCTTCTAGTCCTTCTCCTCCTCCTCCTTCTTCTTGATTTCTTCTTCTTATCCTCCTCCTCCTCTTTCTTCTCCTCTTTCATATTATTCTTGCTTTAATTAACCCAACAATGACATAATTAGCCCATTTAGCTCCAAAATACTATAATAAGCTCAAAATGGCATAAGAACCTTGGTTAGATCATGAATATTATATACTTAGCTTGTTTTCCTCTAAAATGACATAATTAGCCCATTTAGCTCAAAAAGAAGGAGAAGGAAGAAGAAGAAGAAGAAGAAGAGAAGAAGAAGAGAAGGAGAAGGAGAAGAAGAAGAAGGAGGAGGAGAAGAAGGAGGAGGAGCCCTCCTTCTTCTCCTTCTTCTTCTCTCCTTCTTCTCCTCCTTCTTCTCCTTCTTCTTCTCTTCTTTTTTCTTCTTCTCCTCCTCCTTCTCCTTCCCCTTCCCCTTCCCCTCCTCCTCCTCCTCCTCCTCCTCCTTCTTGTTTTTCTTCTCCTTGTTCTCTTCTTGCTTCTTCTCTTTCTTCTTCAATTTAGCTTATTTGTCATATATATGTTGTTGTTCTTCTTCTTTTGACTTTCTTATTCCCATTTTGCAGATTGGATGTACTACATGCATGGAAGCTGGCGTTGGAGTGCTTTAGTTTCCGTTTTTATTTGAGTTGATGAACAATGTGTTGGTTCTTTGTATGTGTTGATGAACAATATATGTGCAATTATATGTATGTATATATGGATGAAACTTTGTATGTGTTGGTTCTTTTGATATATGGGATGTACGTTGATGAACAAATGGCATTGATGAGCTTTATATGTATATCATATATGTGTTGTGACCTATTTATGATATATGTGCTATGAATTATATGTATATGTGCTGTGAAATAGAAAAAATAAATAAAAATGTGACAATATAGGCTCTTTGCCGTCTGCCAACTGATGGCAAAGGCCTTTGCCGTCAGCTGACCGACGACAAAGGTGCCACGTGGCGCCCAGCTGTGCAACCTGGGCAGTAGCAGCTGGCCATCATGTCTCTTTGCCGTCTGCTTCCAGGGGGCAGACGACAAAGAAGAGGGCACAGAGGAGGAGGCAGACGGCAAAGAGTGGAGAGAGGGGGGAGGGGAGGACCCGACAGACGGCAAAGATGGTCGTGGAGGCAGACGACAAAGATGGAGGGGGAGGGGCGGGGAGGAGAAGGCAGACGGCAAAGATTGACGGGGAGGCAGACGGCAAAGGCTCCGTTAACCCCTAACGGAGGCAACGCGTGTCGGCTGCCGTCTCAAGAGCTTTGCCGACAGTTCCTGAGGAAAGCTGACGGCAAAGAGCTTTGCCGTCCGCCTTCCGTAGGCAGACGGCAAAGAAGGACCTATGCCGTCGTAGGCTGACGCAGAAATTTTGCCGACCGTGACAATCTTTGCCGTCTGTGGTATTGTCTTTGCCGTCAGGTATATTGTCTTTGCCGTCTGTGATGGCAAACGGCAAAGAAGGTGATTCCTGTAGTGAAGCCTCTAGTGAACACTATGTCCCTCGGGTCTACTTCACATCCTATATTCAGATCTACAAAATTACTTTGTTGCACTTTTCACCTTCAGATCTCACCTTGCAAATAATCGTGAAGGGATTGACAACCCCTTTATAGCGTTGGGTGCAAGTTTGTTTGTTTTGCGCAGGTACATTTGTGCCTCATCTTGATACTCCTACCAGATTGATACCTTGGTTCTCAAACTGAGGGAAATACTTATCGCTAGTTTGCTGCATCACCCTTTCCTCTTCAAGGGAAAAACCAACGCAAGCGATAAGTATTTCCCTCAGTTTGAGAACCAAGGTATCAATCCAGTAGGAGTATCAACATGAGGCAACAATGTACATGCGCAAAAACAAACAAAATTGCACCCAACGCTATAAAGGGGTTGTCAATCCCTTCACAATTATTTGCAAGGTGAGATCTAAAGGCGAAAAGTGCAACAAAGTAATTTTGTAGATCTGAAAATATGATGTGAAGTAGACCCGGGGGCCATAGTGTTCACTAGAGGCTTCTCTCATGATAGCAAGTATTACGGTGGGTGAACGAATTACTGTAGAGCAATTGATAGAATCGCGCAAAGTCATGATGATATCTAAGGCAATGATCATATATATAGGCATCACGTCCGAGACAAGTAGACCGATACTTTTTGCATCTACTACTATTACTCCACACATCGACCGCTATCCAGCATGCATCTAGTGTATTGAGTTCATAACAAACAGAGTAACGCCTTAAGCAAGATGACATGATGTAGAGGGATAGATTCATGCAATATGATATAAACCCCATCTTTTTACCCTTGATGGCAACAACACGATGCGTGCCTCGCTACCCCTTCTGTCACTAGGTGAGGACACCGCATGGTACGAACCCAAAACCAAGCACTTCTCCCATTGCAAGAATTATAGATCAAGTTGGCCAAACGAAACCCACAACTCGAAGGGAATTACAAGGATACGAAATCATGCATATAAGAGATCAGAGGAGACTCAAATAATATTCATAGATAATTTGATCACAAATCCACAATTCATCGGATCTCGACAAACACACCGCAAAATAAGATTACATCAGATAGATCTCCATGAAGATCATGGAGAACTTTGTATTGAAGATCCAAGAGAGAGAAGAAGTCATCTAGCTACTAGCTATAGACCCGAAGGTCTGTGGTGAACTACTCACGCATCATCGGAGAGGCAATGGTGTTGATGAAGAAGCCCTCCATGTCCGAATCCCCCTCCGGCAGGGCACCAGAACGGTCCCGAGATGGGATCTTGCGGAGACAGAAGCTTGCGGCGGCGGAAAAGTATTTTCGTGGCTCTCTCTGGTGGTGTTGGATTTTTAGAGAATTTATAGGCGAAAGAGGTAGGGCAAAGGAGCCACGGGGGGCCCACAAGCCTGCTAAGCGCGCCCCCCAGGCCGCGACTAGGGGGCTTGTGACCTCCCCCAAGGTCCTTTGCCTTGGTTCTCAAGTCCTGTGCGTATCTTCTATTATGGAAAAAATCCCCCGCATGTTTTATTCCGTTTGGACTCCGTTTAATATTCTTCTCTGAAAAAGGTCAAAAACACGGAAAAAACAGAAACTGACACTTGGCACTGAGTTAATAGGTAGTCCCAAAAATAGCATATTCATGCATACAAAACATCCAAAGTGGACAAGATAATAGCATGAAACCATAAAAAATTATAGATACATTGGAGACGTATCAGTCACCTGCATAAACGAGAAACATTTCCTTAGACCTTTTCAGGTACTTTAGAATATTCTTGACCGTCGTCTAGTGATCCACTCCTAGATTACTTTGAAACCTTCCTGCCATACTTATGGCCAGACTGACGTCCGGTCTAGTGCACAACATTGCATACATGATAGACCCTATGGCTCAAGCATAGGGGACGGTACTCATCTTTTCTCTTGTTGGGTAACGTAGCATAAATTCAAAATTTTCCTACGCCTATTCAGATCTTCCTATGGAGAGACCAGCAACGAGAGAGGGGTAAGAGCATCTTCGTACCTTTGAAGATCGCTAAGCGGAAGCGTTGCTAGAACGCGGTTGATGGAGTCGTACTCGCAGCGATTCCGATCTAGTGCCGAACAACGGCACCTCCGCGTTCAACACACGTGCAGCCCGGTGACGTCTCCCGCACCTTGATCCAGCAAGGAGGAGGGAGAGGTTGGGGAAGAAGACCAGCAACACGACGGCGTGGTGTTGGTGGAGAGACGAGGTCTCCCGGCAGGGCTTCGCCAAGCGCCGGCAGAGAGGAGGAGGAAGAAGTGCAGGGCTGCACCGAGGGAGAGGGAAAACTGTGTCCTCCAAAGGCCAAAAGTGCCCACTATATATAGGGGAAGGGGAGAGGGGGTGCCACCCCTAGGGTTCCCACCCTAGGGGGTGCGGCAGCCCTCCCAGATGGGGTTTGTGGTGGCCAGATGGGGAGGAGGGGGTGGCGCACCCCTCTGGTGGGCCTAAGGCCCACCTGAGTTAGGGTTCCCCCCCTCTTTTTCTTTCCCCAGCGCCATGGGCTGAGTGGGGAGGCGCACCAGCCCAACTAGGGGCTGGTTCCCACCCCCACTTAGCCCATCTTACCTCTTGGGGTCGCAGCCCCCCTTCGGTGGTCCCCCGGGACCACCTTCGGTGGTCCCGGTGGTCCCGGTACGTTACCGGTGATGCCCGAAACACTTCCGGTGTCCGAAACCATCCGTCCTATATATCAATCTTTACCTCCGGACCATTCCGGAGCTCCTCGTGACGTCCGGGATCTCATCCGGGACTTCGAAAAACTTTCGGTAATCTCGTATAACAATTCCCTATAACCCTAGCGTCATCGAACCTTAAGTGTGTAGACCCTACGGGTTCGGGAGACAGGCAGACATGACCGAGACATCTCTCTGGCCAATAACCATCAGCGGGGTCTGGATACCCATGGTGGCTCCCACTAGCTCCACGATGATTTCATCGGATGAACCACGATTGTCAAGGATTCAATCAATCCCGTATACGATTCCCTTTGTCTGTCGATATAGAACTTGCCCGAGATTCGATCGTCGGTATACCTATACCTTGTTCAATCTCGTTGCCGGTAAGTCTCTTTACTCGTTCCGTAGCACGTCATCGTGTGACTAACTCCTTAGTCACATTGATCTCATGATGATGTTCTACCGAGTGGGCCCAGAGATACCTCTCCGTCACACGGAGTGACAAATCCCGATCTCGATTCGTGCCAACCCAACAGACACTTTCGGAGGTACCCGTAGTGCACCTTTATAGTCACCCAGTTACGTTGTGACGTTTGATACACCCAAAGCACTCCTACGGTATCCGGGAGTTGCACAATCTCACGGTCGAAGGAAAAGCTACTTGACATTAGAAAAGCATTAGCATACGAACAATACGATCTAGTGCTAGGCTTAGGATTGGGTCTTGTCCACCACATCATTCTCCCAATGATGTGATCCCGTTATCAATGACATCCAATGTCCATGATCAGGAAACCATGATCATCTATTGACCAACGAGCTAGCTAACTAGAGGCTTGCTAGGGACACATTGTGATCTATTCATTCACACATGTATTAGTGTTTCCTGTTAATACAATTATAGCATGAACGATAGACGATTATCATGAACAAGGAAATATGATAATAACCATTTTATTATTGCCTCTAGGGCATATTTCCAACAATCTCCCACTTGCACTAGAGACAATAATCTAGTTACATTGTGATGTATCGAACACCCATAGCATTATGGTGCTGATCATGTTTTGCTCGTGGAAGAGGTTTAGTCAACGGGTCTGCAATATTCAGATCCGTGTGTACTTTACAAATATCTATCACTCCAGTTTGGACATGGTCCTGGATGGAGTTGTAGCGGCGCTTGATGTGCTTCGTCTTCCGGTGAAACCTGGGCTCTTTGGCTATGGCAATGGCTCCAGTGTTATCACAGAAGAGTGTCATAGGACCCGACGCGCTTGGAACCACTCCAAGGTCGGTGATGAGCTCCTTCATCCAAATTCCTTCATGAGCCGCTTCTGAAGCAGCTATGTACTCCGCTTCACATGTAGATGCTGCCACGACTTCTTGCTTGCTGCTGCACCAGCTCACTGCCCCACCATTCAACACATATACGTATCCGGTTTGTGACTTAGAGTCATCCGGATCTGTGTCGAAGCTAGCATCGACGTAACCCTTTACGACGAGCTCTTCGTCACCTCCATAAACGAGAAACATTTCCTTAGTCCTTTTCAGGTACTTAAGGATATTCTTGACCGCTGTCCAGTGTTCCGCACCGGGATTACTTTGGTACCTCCCTACCAAGCTTATGGCAAGGTTTATATCGGGTCTGGTACACAGCATGGCATACATTAGAGAGCCCACGGCTGAAGCGTAGGGGACATAACTCATCTTCTCTCTATCTGCTGTCGTGGTCGGCGACTGAGTCTTACTCAATCTCATACCTTGCAAAACTGGCAAGAACCCTTTCTTTGAGTTTTCCATATTGAATTTCTTCAATATCTTGTCAAGGTATGTACTTTGCGAAAGACCTATGAGGCGTCTCGATCTATCTCTATAGATCTTGATGCCTAATATGTATGCAGCTTCTCCAAGGTCCTTCATTGAAAAACTCTTATTCAAATAGGCCTTTATGCTCTCCAACATCTCTATATCATTCCCCATCAATAATATGTCATCCACATATAGTACGAGGAAAGCTACATAGCTCCCACTCACTTTCTTGTACAGACAGGCTTCTCCGTAAACCTGTATGAACCCAAACGCTTTAATCACCTCATTAAAGCGAATGTTCCAACTCCGAGATGCTTGCACCAGCCCATAGATGGAGCGCTGGAGCTTGCATACTTTGCTAGCATCTTTAGGATCGACAAAACCCTCTGGTTGCATCATATACAACTCTTCCTTAAGATTCCCGTTAAGGAATGCTGTTTTGACGTCCATTTGCCAAATTTCATAATCATAAAAGGCGGCAATTGCTAACATGATTCGGACTGATTTCAGCTTCGCTACGGGAGAGAAAGTCTCTTCGTAGTCAACTCCTTGAATTTGTCAAAAACCCTTTGTGACAAGTCGAGCTTTGTAAACGGTTACATTACCATTTGCATCAGTCTTCTTCTTGAAGATCCATTTATTTTCTATGGCTCGCCGGTCATCGGGCAAGTCCACCAAAGTCCATACTTTGTTCTCATACATGGATCCTATCTCGGATTTCATGGCCTCAAGCCATTTGTTGGAATCCGGGCCCGCCATTGCTTCTTCATAGTTCGAAGGTTCACCGTTGTCTAACAACATGATTTCCATCACAGGGTTGCCGTACCACTCTGGTGCGGAGCGTACCCTTGTGGACCTTCGTGGTTCAGTAGTAACTTGATCCGAAGCTTCATGATCATCATCATTAACTTCCTCTTCAGTTGGTGTAGGCATCACAGGAACAACTTCTTGCGTTGCGCTACTTTCCTGTTCGAGAGGGGGTGTAATTACCTCATCAAGTTCTACCTTCCTCCCACTTACTTCTTTCGAGAGAAACTCTTTCTCTAGAAAGGATCCGTTCTTGGCAACAAAGGTTTTACCTTCGGATCTAAGATAGAAGGTATACCCAATAGTTTCCTTAGGGTATCCTATGAATACGCATTTCTCCGCTTTGGGTTCGAGCTTTTCTGGTTGAAGTTTCTTCACATAAGCATCGCAGCCCCAAACTTTAAGAAACGACAACTTAGGTTTCTTGCCAAACCACAGTTCATACGGTGTCGTCTCAACGGATTTAGACGGTGCCCTATTTAAAGTGAATGCTGCAGTTTCTAATGCGTATCCCCAAAATGATAGCGGCAAGTCGGTGAGAGACATCATAGATCGTACCATATCTAATAAGGTGCGATTACGACGTTCAGACACTCCGTTGCGCTGCGGTGTGCCAGGCGGCGTTAGTTGTGAAACGATTCCACACTTTCTTAGGTGTGTGCCAAACTCGTGACTCAAATATTCTCCTCCACGATCAGATCGTAGACATTTTATTTTTCTGTCACGTTGATTCTCAACCTCACTCTGAAATTCCTTGAACTTTTCAAACGTCTCAGATTTGTGCTTCATCAAGTAGATATACCCATACCTACTCAAATCATCGGTGAGAGTGAGAACATAACGATAACCACCGCGAGCTTCAACGTTCATTGGACCACACACATCAGTATGTATTATTTCCAATAAGTCGGTGGCTCTCTCCATTATTCCTGAGAATGGAGTCTTAGTCATCTTGCCCATGAGGCACGGTTCGCATGTGTCAAATGATTCAAAGTCAAGAGACTCTAGCAGTCCATCAGTGTGGAGCTTCTTCATGCGCTTAACGCCGATATGACCAAGGCGGCAGTGCCACAAGTATGTGGGACTATCATCATCAACTTTGCATCTTTTGGTACTCACACTATGAATATGTGTAACATCACGATCGAGATTCATCAAGAATAAACCATTCACCAGCGGAGCATGACCATAAAACATATCACTCATATAAATAGAACAACCATTATTCTCTGACTTAAATGAGTAGCCGTCTCGCATTAAGCAAGACCCTGATACAATGTTCATGCTTAAAGCTGGTACTAAATAACAATTATTGAGGTTCAAAACGAATCCCGATGGTAGGTGTAGAGGTAGCGTGCCGACGGCGATCACATCGACTTTTGAACCATTCCCGACGCGCATCGTCACCTCGTCCTTGGCCAGTCTCCGCTTATTCCGCAGTTCCTGCTTTGAGTTGCAAATGTGAGCAACAACACCGGTATCAAATACCCAGGAGCTACTACGAGCGCTGGTAAGGTACACATCAATAACATGTATATCACATATACCTTTAACGTTGCCGGCCTTCTTGTCCGCTAAGTATTTGGGGCAGTTCCGCTTCCAGTGACCTTTTCCCTTGCAGTAGAAGCACTCAGTCTCTGGCTTGGGTCCGTTCATTTTCTTCTTCCCGGCATCTGGCTTACCGGGCGCGGCAATAGCTTTGCCGTCTTTCTTGAAGTTCTTCTTACCCTTGCCTTTCTTGAAACTAGTGGTCTTGTTGACCATCAACACTTGATGCTCCTTCTTGATTTCTACTTCTGCAGACTTGAGCATCGAGTACAACTCGGGAATGGTTTTCTCCATCCCTTGCATGTTGTAGTTAAGCACAAAGCCTTTGTAGCTTGGTGGGAGAGACTGGAGGATTCTGTCAATGATAGCATCATCCGGAAGTTCGACTCCAAGTGAAGTCAGACGACCGTGTAACCCAGACATTTTGAGTATGTGCTCACTGACAGAACTGTTCTCCTCCATCTTACAGCTGAAGAACTTGTCGGAGACTTCATATCTCTCGACACGGGCATGAGCTTGAAAAACTAGCTTCAGCTCTTGGAACATCTCATATGCCCCGTGTTGCTCAAAACGTCTTTGGAGCCCCGTTTCTAGACTGTATAACATGCCACACCTGACCAGAGAGTAGTCATCACTTCGCGCTTGCCAGACGTTTAGAACGTCCTGGGCTGCTGCGGGAGCGGGAGGGTCACCTAGCGGCGCATTAAGGACATAAGCCTTTTTAGCTGCTTCAAGGATGAGCTTTAGGTTGCGAACCCAGTCCGCATAGTTGCTACCATCATCTTTCAGCTTGTTTTTCTCTAGGAATGCGTTGAAGTTGAGGTTGACGTTGGACATCTACAATATTTATAAAGACAACTTTTAGACTAAGTTCATGACAATTAAGTTCATTTAATCAAATTAAGTATGAACTCCCACTTAAATCGACATCCCTCTAGTCATCTAAGTGATACATGATCCATGTTGACTAACCCGTGTCCGATCATCACGTGAGACGGACTAGTCACCATGGTGAGCAACTTCATGCTGATCGTATTCAACCATACGACTCATGTTCGACCTTTCGGTCTCTTGTATTCGAGGTCATGTCTATACATGCTAAGCTCGTCGAGTCAACCTAAGTGTTTCGCGTGTGTAAATCTGGCTTACACCCGTTGTATGCGAACGTTAGAATCTATCACACCCGATCATCACGTGGTGCTTCGAGACAACGAACCTTCGCAACGGTGCACACTTAGGGGAATAAGTTCTCGAAATTTTAGGAGGGATCATCTTATTATGCTACCGTCGTTCTAAGCAATAAGATGTAAAACATGATAAACATCACAATGCAATCATATAGTGACATGATATGGCCATTATCATCTTTGCTCTTTCGATCTCCATCTTCAGGCATTGCATGATCATCATCGTCACCGGCGTGACACCATGATCTCCATCATCATGAGCTCCATCATCGTGTCTCCGTGAAGTCATCACGCCAACTACTACTATCACTACTACTATGGCTAACCGTTAGCAATGAAGTAAAAGTAGTAAGCACATGGCGTTGCATCTCATAGAATAAATTAAGACAACTCCTATGGCTCCTGCCGGTTGTCATACTCATCGACATGCAAGTTGTGAAACCTATTACAATAACATGATCATCTCATACATCGTACATGCAACATCACAACTTTGGCCATATCACATCACATGTCAAACCCTGCAAAAACAAGTTAGACGTCCTCTAATTGTTGTTGCAAGTTTTACGTGGCTGATTTGGGTTTCTAGCAAGAACGCCTTCTTACCTACGTGACAGCCACAACGATGATATGCCAAAGCTATTTACCCTTCATAAGGACCCTTTTCATCAAATCCAATCCGACTAGAGTAGGAGAGACAGACACCCGCTAGCCACCTTTATGCACGATGTGCATGTCTGTCGGTGGAACCAGTCTCACGTAAGCGTACGTGTAAGGTCGGTCCGGGCCGCTTCATCCCACAATACCGCCGGAAAAGAATAAGACTAGTAACGGCAAGCAAATTGACAAACCATCGCCCACAACTTTTGTGTTCTACTCGTGCATGGAATCTACGCATAGAAAACCTGGCTCGGATGCCACTGTTGGGTAACGTAGCATAAATTCAAAATTTTCCTACGCCTATTCAGATCTTCCTATGGAGAGACCAGCAACGAGAGAGGGGTAAGAGCATCTTCGTACCTTTGAAGATCGCTAAGCGGAAGCGTTGCTAGAACGCGGTTGATGGAGTCGTACTCGCAGCGATTCCGATCTAGTGCCGAACAACGGCACCTCCGCGTTCAACACACGTGCAGCCCGGTGACGTCTCCCGCACCTTGATCCAGCAAGGAGGAGGGAGAGGTTGGGGAAGAAGACCAGCAACACGACGGCGTGGTGTTGGTGGAGAGACGAGGTCTCCCGGCAGGGCTTCGCCAAGCGCCGGCAGAGAGGAGGAGGAAGAAGTGCAGGGCTGCGCCGAGGGAGAGGGAAAACTGTGTCCTCCAAAGGCCAAAAGTGCCCACTATATATGGGGGAAGGGGAGAGGGGGTGCCACCCCTAGGGTTCCCACCCTAGGGGGTGCGGCAGCCCTCCCAGATGGGGTTTGTGGCGGCCAGATGGGGAGGAGGGGGTGGCGCACCCCTCTGGTGGGCCTAAGGCCCACCTGAGTTAGGGTTCCCCCCTCTTTTTCTTTCCCCAGCGCCATGGGCTGAGTGGGAGGCGCACCAGCCCAACTAGGGGCTGGTTCCCACCCCCACTTAGCCCATCTTACCTCTTGGGGTCGGAGCCCCCCTTCGGTGGTCCCCCGGGACCACCTCCGGTGGTCCCGGTGGTCCCGGTACGTTACCGGTGATGCCTGAAACACTTCCGGTGTCCGAAACCATCCGTCCTATATATCAATCTTTACCTCTGGACCATTCCGGAGCTCCTCGTGACGTCCGGGATCTCATCCGGGACTTCGAACAACTTTCGGTAATCTCGTATAACAATTCCCTATAACCCTAGCGTCATCGAACCTTAAGTGTGTAGACCCTACGGGTTCGGGAGACAGGCAGACATGACCGAGACATCTCTCTGGCCAATAACCATCAGCGGGGTCTGGATACCCATGGTGGCTCCCACTAGCTCCACGATGATTTCATCAGATGAACCACGATTGTCAAGGATTCAATCAATCCCGTATACGATTCCCTTTGTCTGTCGGTATAGAACTTGCCCGAGATTCGATCGTCGGTATACCTATACCTTGTTCAATCTCGTTGCCGGTAAGTCTCTTTACTCGTTCCATAGCACGTCATCGTGTGACTAACTCCTTAGTCACATTGATCTCATGATGATGTTCTACCGAGTGGGCCCAGAGATACCTCTCCGTCACACGGAGTGACAAATCCCGATCTCGATTCGTGCCAACCCAACAGACACTTTCGGAGGTACCCGTAGTGCACCTTTATAGTCACCCAGTTACGTTGTGACGTTTGATACACCCAAAGCACTCCTACGGTATCCGGGAGTTGCACAATCTCACGGTCGAAGGAAAAGCTACTTGACATTAGAAAAGCATTAGCATACGAACAATACGATCTAGTGCTAGGCTTAGGATTGGGTCTTGTCCACCACATCATTCTCCCAATGATGTGATCCCGTTATCAATGACATCCAATGTCCATGATCAGGAAACCATGATCATCTATTGACCAACGAGCTAGCTAACTAGAGGCTTGCTAGGGACACATTGTGATCTATTCATTCACACATGTATTAGTGTTTCCTGTTAATACAATTATAGCATGAACGATAGACGATTATCATGAACAAGGAAATATGATAATAACCATTTTATTATTGCCTCTAGGGCATATTTCCAACAATCTCCCACTTGCACTAGAGACAATAATCTAGTTACATTGTGATGTATCGAACACCCATAGCATTATGGTGCTGATCATGTTTTGCTCGTGGAAGAGGTTTAGTCAACGGGTCTGCAATATTCAGATCCGTGTGTACTTTACAAATATCTATCACTCCAGTTTGGACATGGTCCTGGATGGAGTTGTAGCGGCGCTTGATGTGCTTCGTCTTCCGGTGAAACCTGGGCTCTTTGGCTATGGCAATGGCTCCAGTGTTATCACAGAAGAGTGTCATAGGACCCGACGCGCTTGGAACCACTCCAAGGTCGGTGATGAGCTCCTTCATCCAAATTCCTTCATGAGCCGCTTCTGAAGCAGCTATGTACTCCGCTTCACATGTAGATGCTGCCACGACTTCTTGCTTGCTGCTGCACCAGCTCACTGCCCCACCATTCAACACATATACGTATCCGGTTTGTGACTTAGAGTCATCCGGATCTGTGTCGAAGCTAGCATCGACGTAACCCTTTACGACGAGCTCTTCGTCACCTCCATAAACGAGAAACATTTCCTTAGTCCTTTTCAGGTACTTAAGGATATTCTTGACCGCTGTCCAGTGTTCCGCACCGGGATTACTTTGGTACCTCCCTACCAAGCTTATGGCAAGGTTTATATCGGGTCTGGTACACAGCATGGCATACATTAGAGAGCCCACGGCTGAAGCGTAGGGGACATAACTCATCTTCTCTCTATCTGCTGCCGTGGTCGGCGACTGAGTCTTACTCAATCTCATACCTTGCAAAACTGGCAAGAACCCTTTCTTTGAGTTTTCCATATTGAATTTCTTCAATATCTTGTCAAGGTATGTACTTTGCGAAAGACCTATGAGGCGTCTCGATCTATCTCTATAGATCTTGATGCCTAATATGTATGCAGCTTCTCCAAGGTCCTTCATTGAAAAACTCTTATTCAAATAGGCCTTTATGCTCTCCAACATCTCTATATCATTCCCCATCAATAATATGTCATCCACATATAGTACGAGGAAAGCTACAGAGCTCCCACTCACTTTCTTGTACAGACAGGTTTCCAATCAACAATATGTCATCCACATATAATATTAGAAATGCTATAGAGCTCCCACTCACTTTCTTGTAAATACAAGATTCTCCAACAACTTGTATAAACCCAAATGCTTTGATCACCTCATCAAAGCGCTTACTTCAACTCCGAGATGCTTGCACGAGTCCATAAATGGATCGCTGGAGCTTGCATACTTTGTTAGCATTCTTTGGATCGACAAAACCTTCGGGTTGCATCATATACAACTCTTCCTTAAGAAAACCATTAAGGAATGTCGTTTTGACATCCATGTGCCAGATTTCATAATCGAAAAATGTTGTTATTGCTAACATGATTCAGACGGACTTAAGCATCACTACCGGTGAGAACGTCTCATCGTAGTCAACTCCTTGAACTTGTGAAAAACCCTTTGCCACAAGTCGAGCTTCATAAATGGTCACATTACTGTCCGCGTACGTCTTCTTCTTAAAGATCCATTTGTTCTGAATAGCCTTGCGACATTCGGGTAATACTTCCAAAGTCCATACTTTGTTTTCATACATAGGTCCTATCTCGGACTTCATGGCCTCCAACCATTTGTTGGAATCCGGGTCCACCATTGCTTCTTCATAATTCGAAGGTTCATTGTTGTCCAACAACATGATAGATAAGACAGGATTACCGTACCACTCAGGAGCAGTACATGATCTTGTTGACTTGTGAGGTCCGATAGGAACTTGATCCGAAGCTTCATGATCATATCATTAGCTTCCTCCTCAACCGGCGTCGCTTCCACACAGGTTTCCCCCAGCCCCGTGCTATCCCACAGACAACAGCGCCAGAAGTTGACACGTTGACAGAGGTTGGGCTTGCATTGGTTCTTCCCTTGAAGAGGAAAGGGTGATGCAGCAGAGGAGCAGTAAGTATTTCCCTTAGTTTGAGAACCAAGGTATAGATCCAGAAGGAGGGTCTCGTCAAGTCCAGAGTACCTGCGCAAACACAAACAAGCTTGCACCCAACGCTTCAAAGGGGTTGTCAATCCCTTCAAGATTGTTTGCAAAGTGAGATCTGAAGGCGGAAAGTGCAACGAAGTAAAAAGTGTAAGGCTGAAAATATGGTGTGGAGTAGACCCTGGGGGCCATAGTGTTCACTAGAGGCTTCTCTCAAAATAGCAAGTATTACGGTGGGTGAACAAATTACTGTCGAGCAATTGATAGAACCGTGCAAAGTCATGACGATATCTAAGGCAATGATCATGCATATAGGCATCACGTCTGAGACAAGTAGACCGATACTTTCTGCATCTACTACTATTACTACACACATCGACCGCTATCCAGCATGCATCTAGTGTATTGAGTTCATGACGAACAGAGTAACGCTTTAAGCAAGATGACATGATGTAGAGGGATAATCTCAAACCAATGATGAAAACCCCATCTTTTTACCCTTGATGGCAACAACACGATGCGTGCCTCGGTACCCCTTCTGTCACTGGGTGGGGTCACCGCACGGTATGAACCCAAAACCAAGCACTTTTCCCATTGCAAGAATCATAGATCTAGTTGGCCAGACAAACCCACAACTCGAAGAGAATTACAAGGATATGAAATCATGCATAAGAGAGATCAGAAGAAACTCAAATAAGATTAATAGATAATCTGATCATAAATCCACAATTCATCGGATCTCGACAAACACACCGCAAAAGAAGATTACATCGGATAGATCTCCATGAAGATCATGGAGAACTTTGTATTGAAGATCCAAGAGAGAGAGGAAGCCATCTAGTTACTAGCTATGGACCCGTAGGTCTATGGTGAACTACTCACGCATCATCGGAGAGGTCATGGTGTTGATGGAGAAGCCCTCCATGTCCGAATCCCCCCTCCGGCAAGGCACCAGGACGTGCCCCAGATGGGATCTTGCGGAGACAGAAGCTTGCGGCGGCGGAAAAGCGATTGCGATGATCTCTCGATTTTTTCTGGAATTTTTGGGATTATATAGGCGAAAGACCTAGGTCAGGGGACCTCCAGGGGGCCCACAAGACTGGATGGCGCCCCCCCCGGCCGCGGGGTGGGGGCTTGTGGGCCCCCTGGGGTTTCCCTGCCTTGGCTCCCAAGTTCTCCGATCTTCTTCCGTTCCAAAAAAAATCTTTTCGGGAAATTTCTTCCGTTTGGAATCCGTTTCAAAATCTCCTCTGAAAGGGGTCAAAAACATGGAAAAAACAAGAATTGGCGCTTGGCACTGAGTTAATAAGTTAGTCCCAAAAAATATATAAAAGGCATACAAAACATCCAAAGTTTGACAAGATAATAGCATGAAACCAAAAAAATTATAGATAGGTTGGAGACGTATCACCCCGCGCCACCATCTAGAGGGAGTAGAGGTTCTACAACCTCATCAAGTTCTATCTTCCTCCCACTCAATTCTTTCGAGAGAAATTCCTTCTCAAGAAAAGCTCTGTTCTTAGCAACAAACACTTTGCCTTCGGATCTGAGATAGAAGGTTGATACGTCCATTTTGCATCATGCTTTTATGTAGATATTTATCTCTTTATGGGCTATTATTACACTTTACGGTACAATACTTATGTCTTTTCTCTCTTATTTTATAAGGTTTACATGAAGAGGGAGAACGCCAGCAGCTGGAATTCTGTTCTGAAAAGGGAGCAAGTTTTAGATACCTATTCTGTGCAACTCCAAAAGCCGTGAAAATCAACGAGGAATTATTTTGGATTTTATGAAAAATACTGGGTGGAAGAAGTATCGGGGGGGAGCCACCAGGAGGCCACAAGCCTGCCAGGCCCGACCTACCCCCCTGGCCGGGCCTGGGTGGCTTGTGGGCCCCCTGTTGCCCCTCCGGGGCTCATCTTTTGCTATATGGAAGGTTTCGTTCCACAAAAAAAATCAAGAGGAGGCTTTCGGGAGGAGTCGCCGCCACCACGAGGCGAAACTTGAGCAGAACCAATCTAGAGCTCCGACAGGGCTGTCCTGCCGGGGAAATTTCCCTCCCGGAGGGGGAAATCGTCGCCATTGTCATCACCAACACTCCTCTTGTCGGAGGGGACTCATCTCCATCAATATCTTCATCAGCACCATCTCATCTCCAAACCCTAGTTCATCTCTTGTAACCAATCTACGTCTCGCGACTCCGATTGGTACTTGTAAGGTTGCTAGTAGTGTTAATTACTGTTTGTAGTTGATGCTAGTTGGATTACTTGGTGGAAGATTATATGTTCAGATCTTTGATGCTATTCAATACCTCTCTGGTCAGGAACATAATTAGGCTTTGTGAGTAGTCACTTTTGTTCCTAGGAGAAGTCTTGCTATAAGTAGTCATGTGAATTTGGTATTCGTTCGATATTTTGATGTGTTGTATGTTGTCTTTCCTCTAGTGGTGTTATGTGAACGTGGACTACATAATACTGCACCATTATTTGGGCCTAGAGGACTGCATTGGGAAGTAATAAGTAGATGATGGGTTGCTAGAGTGACAGAAGCTTAAACCCTAGTTTATGCGTTGCTTCGTAAGGGGCTGATTTGGATCTACTAGTTTAATGGTATGGTTAGACTTAGTCTTAATTCTTCTTTCGTAGCTGCGGATGCTTGCGAGAGGGGTTAATCATAAGTGGGATGTTTGTACAAGTAAGGGCAGCACCCAAGCACTGGTCCAGCCACATATCAAACTATAAAAGTAGCGAACGCGAATCATATGAACTTGATGAAAACTAGCTTGACAGAAATTCCCATGTGTCCTCGGGAGCACTTTACCTCATATAAGAGTTTGTCCAGGCTTGTCCCTTGCTATAAAAGGGATTGGGCCATCTTGCTGCACCTTTGTTACTATTGTTACTTGCTACTTGCTACGAATCATCTTGTCACACAACTATCTGTTACCGATAATTTCAGTGCTTGCAGAGAATACCTTGCTGAAAACCACTGTCAGTTCCTTCTGCTCCTCGTTGGGTTCGACACTCTTACTTATCGAATGGACTATGATAGATCCCCTACACTTGTGGGTCATCAAGATTCTTTTCTGGCGCCGTTGCCGGGGAGTGAAGCGCCTTTGGTAAGTGGAATTTGGTAAGGAAACATTTATATAGTGTGCTGAAATTTATTGTCACTTCTCACTATGGAAACTAATCCTTTGAGGCGCTTGTTCGGGGTATCTTCACCTCAAACGAAAGCACAAGGAGTTGCTCCTCAACCTGCTGCACCTACTGAAAATATTTGTTATGAAATTCCTTCGGGTATGCTAGAGAAACTGTTGGCTAATCCTTTTACAGGAGATGGAACATCACATCCCGACTTGCATCTAATCTATGTAGATGAAGTTTGTGGTTTATTTAAGCTTGTATGTTTGCCCGAGGATGAGGTCAAGAAGAAGGTCTTTCCCTTATCTTTGGGGTATAAAGCATTGACATGTTATAGGCTATGTGAGATACTGGATCATGGAACTACAACCGATTGAAATTGGAATTTCATCAAAAGTTTTATCCTATGCATCTAGTACATCGTGATCGGAATTATATTTATAATTTTTGGCCTCATGATAGGGAAAGCATCTCTCAAGCTTGGGGGAGGTTTAAGTCAATGTTATATTCATGCCCCAACCATGAGCTCTCGAGAGAAATTATTATTCAGAACTTCTATGCCCGACTTTCTCATGATAATCGCACCATGCTTGACACTTCTTGTACCGGTTATTTTATGAAGAGAGATATTGACTTCAAATGGAATTTATTGGAAAGAATTAAACGCAACTCTGAAGATTGGGAGTTTGATGAAGGTAAGGAGACAGGTATGAATCTTAAGTTCAATTGCGTTAAATCCTTCGTTGAAACAAATACTTTTTCTGATTTTAGCGCCAAACATGGACTTGACTATGAGATAGTAGCTTCATTATGTGAATCTTTTGCTCCTCATATGAATATCCCTAAAGAGAAGTGGTTTAAATATCATCCTCCCATAGAAGTCAATGTAGTAAAACCCAATCTAGTTGAAGAGAAAGTCATTGCTTATAATGATCCTATTGTTCCTAGTGCTTATATTGAGAGACCACCTTTCCGTGTTAGAATAAAGGATCATTCTAAAGCTTCAGCTGTGATACGTAGGGGCTACATTAGAACACCTACACCCCCTGAGCAAATTAGAGTTGAACCTAGCATTGCTATTATCAAAGATCTCCTGTCTGACAATGTTGATGGGCATGATATTCACTTCTATGAAGATGCTGCTAGAATTGCTAAACCTCATACTAGAGACAAACATAGGCCTGTTGTTGGCATGCCTGTTGTTTCTGTTAAGATAGGAGATCATTGTTATCAAGGTTTATGTGACGTGGGTGCTAGTGTTAGTGCAATACCTCAATCTTTATATGATGAAATTGGAGACGAGATTGCACCTATCGAGATGGAACCTATTGATGTCACTATTCAGCTTGCCGATAGAGATACTATCTGCCCTTTGGGAATTGTTAGAGATGTTGAAGTCTTGTGTGGTAAAACTAAGTATCCATGCTGATTTTCTCGTTCTTGCTACCACACAAGATAGCTTTTGTCCCATCATATTTGGCAGACCTTTCCTCAATACTGTCAATGCTCATATTGCCTGTGAGAAGAAACTGTCACTGTTGGCTTTGAAGGTGTGACATGAATTCAATTTCTCCAAGTTTGGTAGACAACCTCATGAAAAATAATTGTCTAGTAAGGATGAAAGTATTGCCCTAGCTTCTACCACTGTGCCTCCTACTGATCCTTTAGAGCAATACTTGCTTGAGTATGAAATTGATATGCATATGGATGAAAGGAATGAGATAGATAGAGTTATCTTTGAACAACATCCTATCCTTAAGAATAATTTGCCTGTTGAGCTGCTTGGAGATCCACCCCCACCAAAGGGTGATCCTGTGTTTGAGCTTAAACAATTTCCTGATACTCTTAAGTATGCTTATCTTGATGAAAAAGAGATATATCTTGTTATTATTAGTGCTAGCCTCTCAGAGCATGAAGAAAAGAAGTTATTAAAAACTCTAAGGAAGCACCGTGCTGCTATTGGATATACTCTTGATGATATTAAGGGCATTAGTCCCACTCTATGCCAGCACAAAATTAAAACTGATCATGATTCCAAACCAGTTGCTGATCATCAACGAAGATTAAATCCTAAGATGAAAGAGGTAGTAAGAAAAGAAATACTAAAGCTCCTGGAAGCAGATATTACATATCCTGTTTCTCATAGTGATTGGGTGAGTCCGGTGCATTGCGTCCCTAAGAAGGGAGGTATTACCGTTGTCCATAATGATAAAGATGAATTGATCCCACAGAGGATTATTACTTACTATAGGATGGTAATTGATTTTAGGAAATTGAATAAGGCCACTAGGAAAGATCATTACCCTTTGCCTTTTATTGACCAAATGCTAGAAAGATTCTCCAAACACACACACTTCTGCTTTCTGGACGGTTATTCTGGTTTCTCCCAAATACCTGTTGCACAATCTGATAAGCAGAAAACCACTTTTACCTGCCCTTTCGATACCTTTGCTTACAGACGTATGCCTTTTGGCTTATGTAATGCACCTGCTACCTTTCAAAGATGTATGATGGCTATATTCTCTGACTTTTGTGAAAAGATTGTTGAGGTTTTCATGGATGACTTCTCCATTTACGGGTCTTCTTTTGATGATTGCCTCAGCAACCTTGATCGATTTTTGCAGAGATGTAAAGATAGCAACCTTGTCTTGAATTGGGAGAAGTGCCACTTTATGGTTAATGAAGGCATCGTCTTAAGACATAAAATTTCTGAAAGAGGTGTTGTAGTCGTTAAGGCTAAGGTTGATGCGATCGAGAGAATGCCATGCCCTAGAGACATTAAAGGTATAAGAAGTTTCCTTGGTCATCCTGGTTTCTATAGAAGGTTCATTAAAGACTTCTCTAAGATTTCGAGGAATCTTACCAATCTCTTGCAAAAGGATATTCCTTTTGTTTTTGACGATGATTGTGACCAAGCCTTCAAAATACTTAAGAAGGCCTTGATAACTGCACCTATTGTTCAACCACCTTTTGAAATTATGTGTGATGCTAGTGATTATGCTGTTGGTGCTATTCTAGGACAACGAGTTGATAAGAAGTTGAATGTTATTCACTATGCTAGTAAAACTCTAGACAGTGGCCAAAGAAACTATGCTACTACTGAAAAGGAATTTTTAGCAGTCGTGTTTGCATGTGAAAAGTTCAGGTCTTACATTGTTGATTCCAAGGTGAGTATTCACACTGATCATGCTGCTGTTAAGTATCTTATGGAAAATAAAGATGCTAAACCTAGACTTATCAGATGGGTTCCCTTGCTACAAGAATTTGATTTGCATGTTGTTGATAGGAAGGGTGCTGAGAACCCCGTAGCAGATAACTTTTCTAGGTTGGAGAATGTTCTTGATGACCCACACCTATTGATGATAGCTTTCCTGATGAGCAATTGAGTGTCATCAATGCTTCACGTAGTACATCGTGGTATGCTGATTATGCAAATTATATAGTTGCTAAATATATACCACCTACTTTCACATACCAGTAAAAAGAAGAAATTCTTCTTTGATTTGAGACATTACTTTTGGGATGATCCTCACCTTTATAAAGAAGGAGTAGATGGTGTTATTAGACATTGTGTACCTTAGCATGAACATGGACAGATCCTACAGAAGTGTCGCTCCGAGTCTTACGGAGGACACCATGCGGGAGATAGAACTGCAAACAAGGTATTGCAATCAGGTTTCTATTGGCCTACTCTCTTCAAGGATGCCCGTAAGTTTGTCTTGTCTTGTGAGGAATGTCAAAGAATAGGTAATATCAGTAAACGTCAGGAAATGCCTATGAATTATTCACTTGTCATTGAACCATTTGATGTTTGGGGTTTTGATTATATGGGACCTTTTCCAAAATCCAACGGGTATACTCATATCCTAGTTGTTGTTGATTACGTTACTAAGTGGGTAGAAGCTATCCCAACTAGTAGTGCTGATCATAACACCTCTATTAGGATGCTTAAAGAAGTTATTTTCCCTAGATTTGGAGTCTCTAGATATCTAATGAGTGATGGTGGTTCACATTTTATTCATGGTGCTTTCCGTAAAACGCTTGCTAAGTATGATGTCAACCATAGAATTGCATCGCCCTATCATCCTCAGTCCAGTGGTCAAGTAGAGCTAAGTAATAGAGAGATTAAACTAATTCTGCAAAAGACTGTTAATAGGTCTAGAAAGAATTGGTGTGAGAAGCTTGATGATGCATTGTGGGCTTATAGAACTGCCTATAAGAACCCCATGGGCATGTCTCCGTACAAAATGGTTTACGGTAAAGCATGTCATTTGCCTCTTGATCTAGAGCATAAGGCTTATTGGGCAATCAAAGAGCTCAACTTTGATTTCAAACTTGCTGGTGAGAAGAGGTTATTTGCATTAGCTCATTCGATGAATGGAGAACTCAGGCATATGAAAATGCCAAGTTGTTCAAAGAAAAAGTTAAGAGGTGGCATGATAAAAGGATACAGAAGCGTGAGTTCAATGTAGGTGATTATGTCTTGCTATACAATTCTCGTTTAAGATTTTTTGTAGGCAAGCTTCTCTCCAAATGGAAAGATCCTTACATTGTTGAGGAAGTATATCGTTCCGGTGCCATAAAGATCAGCAACCCGGAAGGTAATTTTCCGAGAGTTATAAATGGGCAAAGAATCAAGCATTATATCTCAGGTACTCCCATAAATGTTGAAAGCAATATCATTAATACCATAACTCCGGAGGAGTACATAAGGATATTTATCAGCCTGTTTCAGACTCCGAAAACGAAGAGGTATGTGATTTGGTAAGTAAACCGACTCCAAAACTTTTCCAGTAGCAAATTTTCTCCATTTTGGAATTTTTAGAAAAATAGAAAAATTTAATGTAGTCTAGAAAGCGCACGAGGAGGCGACAAGCCTGCCAGGCCCGACCTACCCCCTGGCTGGGCCTGGGTGGCTTCTGGGCACCTCGTGTGCCTCCCGGACTCCGTTTTCTTGCGGAGTACTCCTTTTGGTCGGGAAAAATTCATTATATATTCTCCCGGAAGGTCTGACCCTCATATCACGCAAATCTCCTCTGTTTTCGTTTCGAGCTTCTGTGGAGATAGATCTAGATCGCTATGACGTCCCCAAAAATTCCGAAGGACAAGTTCTTCGAGAAGGTCATCAATCCCTACCTTGCGGGAGTGCTGCAACACCCTAAATCTATCGATATGCATGAGGGGGTGCTGCACATCCGTGATGTTGAGGGATCCAAGAAGACTGGAAGCATGGAGGCGAGGCTCGAAGCAATGGAGTAGCAAGTCTTCAAGTGCCAAGGGATGGTGGAACGCGGACTCAACGCCAACCACATGATGATCACGAAGTTCACCACCAAGCACAAGATCGATGCCGATGACATCGAGAAGCACCTCTCGAGGCTCTATGATAGAATTGATCACCTCCAAGCCCAGATCTATGACCTGCAGAACCAAAACTATGAGTATGAGTATAGATTTAAATCAATACGGTTGGCTGCAGATTTGAGGATTCCAGAGACTCGATCATCTTTCCATGATGGAGCACCTATGACTTGGAAGACGGAGGATCAAACCCAGGTTGCAACAACTCCACCACCATCACCTTCGAAGGAAGACAACTGAGCACAGGTATGGGCAATCCCCTTGGCTTGTGCCAAGCTTGGGGGAGTTGCCCCGGTATCGTATCACCATCACATCTTTTGCTTTTGCCTTTTTCTTAGTTCGATACTTTGTGGTTTTATCTGTTTCTAGGAGAATAAAGCTCTTAGTATGTTCTAGGCTTGAGTTTTTCTTTGTGTCACCCCCGATGTAATCGAGTCGTGAGTCATATAATAAAGAGTGTTTTACTTAAGGGCCTTGCCTCATGCCATGATCTAAAGAAAAGAATAATAAAATAACAATAGCATGAAAGATCATGTAATGATCTTATGGGAAGTGATGACTTCACATATAAGAAGAATGTTGATTGAAACTTGTTACGGGTGGACAAACGTAGACCTTGGTCATTGTTGCAACTAATAGGAAGTAATAAAGAAGGAGAGGTTCACATATAAATATATCATCTTGGGCACCATCTATGATGTGAACACTCATTAAACTATTACATGCTTAGAAGTAGATGTTGGACAAGGAAGAAAACATAATGAATTATGTTAGCTTGGTTCCGAACAATGTTATATGACTAGAGATCCCTTAGCATGTGACGCTTGCTTCCACCTCACATCAGCCAAAACTTCCGCACTAAGTAGAGATACTACTTGTGCATCCATAAACCTTTAACCCAGTTTTTCCATGAGAGTCCACCATACCTACCTATGGATTGAATAAGATCCTTCAAGTAAGTTGTCATCGATGCAAGCAATTAAAATTGCTCCCTAAATATGTATGATCTATTAGTGTGTGGAAAATAAGCTTTGTACGAACCTGTGATGGGGAAGACATAAAAGCGACAGACTTCATAATAAATTTCTTTATCACAGGAGGCAATATAAAGTGACGTTCCTCCACACTAAGATATCACACATCCAAACCACAGAAGCGCATGACAACCTCTGCTCCCCTCTGCGAAGGGCCTATCTTGTACCTTTACCTTTTTTCCTTAAAAGAGTCATGGTGATCGATACCAATTCCTTATTTCGCCTTTATCTTGGCTACCGTCATGTGCTAGGGAAAGATATATATTCATATGTCAACTTGGAAGTAAGTAATCATGAATTATTATTGTTGACATTACCCTTGAGGTAAGTGATACGTCCATTTTGCATCATGTTTTTATGTTGATATTTATCGCTTTATGGGCTGTTATTACACATCATGGTACAATACTTATGCCTTTTCTCTCTTATTTTACAAGGTTTACATGAAGAGGGAGAATGCCGGCAGCTGGAATTCTAGCCTGAAAAAGGAGCAAGTTTGAGATACCTATTCTGCGCAACTCCAAAAGCCGTGAAAATCAACGAGGAATTATTTTGGAATTTATAAAAAATACTAGGTGGAAGAAGTACCAGAGGGGAGCCAAGAGGAGGCCACAAGCCTGCTAGGCGCGGCCTACCCCCCTGGCCGCGCCTAGGGGGTTGTGGGCTCCCTGTTGGCCCTCTGGCTCCCCTCTTTTTCTATAAGGAGGGTTTCATTCCAGAAAAAAATCAGGAGGAGGCTTTCGGGAGGAATCGCCGCCGCCACAAGGCGGAACTTGAGCAGAACCAATCTAGAACTGTGGCAGGATCATCATGCCGGGGAAACATCCCTCCTGGAGGGGAAATCGCCGCCATCGTCATCACCAACACTCCTCTCATCGGAGGGGACTCATCACCATCAACATCTTCATTAGCACCATCTCATCTCCAAACCCTAGTTCATCTCTTGTAACCAATCTCCGTCTCGCGACTCCGATTGGTACTTGTAAGGTTGCTAGTTGTGTTAATTGCTCTTTATAGTTGATGCTAGTTGGATTACTCGATGGAAGATTATATGTTCAGATCCTTGATGCTATTCACTACCTCTCTGGTCATGAATATGATTATGCTTTGTGAGTAGTCACTTTTGTTTCTGAGGACATGGGATAAGTCTTGCTATAAGTAGTCATGTGAATTTGGTATTCATTCGATATTTTGATGCTTTGTATGTTGATTTTCCTCTAGTGGTGCTATGTGAACGTCGACTACATAACACTTCACCATTATTTGGGCCTAGAGGAAGGCATTGGGAAGTAATAAGTAGATGATGGGTTGCTAGAGTGACAGAAGCTTAAACCCTAGTTTATGCGTTGCTTCGTAAGGGGCAGATTTGGATCCACTAGTTTAATGCTATGGTTAGACTTTGTCTTAATTCTTCTTTCATAGTTGCGGATGCTTGCGGGAGGGGTTAATCATAAGTGGGATGTTTGTCCAAGTAAGGGCAGCACCCAAGCACCGGTCCACCCACATATCAAACTATCAACGTAGCGAACGCGAGTCATATGAACATGATGAAAACTAGCTTGACAGAAATTCCCATGTGTCCTAGGGAGCGCTTTACCTCCTATAAGAGTTTGTCCAGGCTTGTCCCTTGCTACAAAAGGGATTGGGCCACCTTGCTCCACCTTTGTTACTTTTGTTACTTGCTACTTGCTACGAATTATCTTATCAGACAACTATCTGTTACCGATAATTTCAGTGCTTGCAAAGAATACCTTGCTGAAAACCACTTGTTAGATCCTTATGCTCCTCATTGGGTTCGACACTCTTACTTATCGAAAGGACTGCGATAGATCCCCTACACTTGTGGTCATCAAGACTCTTTTCTGGCGCCGTTGCCGGGGATTGAAGCGCCTTTGGTAAGTGGAATTTGGTAAGGAAACATTTATATAGTGTGCTGAAATTTATTGTCACTTGTTACTATGGAAACTAATCCTTTGAGGAGTTTGTTCGGGGTATCTTCACCTCGAACGGAAGCACAAGGAGTTGCTCCTCAACCTGCTGCACCTACTGAAAATATTTTCTATGAATTTCCTTGGACTCGGCCGACCCCCTTGGGGCTCCTTGAGCCCCAAGGCAAGGCCCCTCCCTCCCACCTATATATACGGAGGTTTTAGGGCTGATTTGAGACGACTTTTCCACGGCAGCCCGACCACATACCTCCACAATTTTTCCTCTAGATCGCGTTTCTGCGGAGCTCAGGCGGAGCCCTGCTGAGACTAGGTCATCACCAACCTCCGGAGCGCTGTCATGCTGCCGGAGAACTCTTCTACCTCTCCGTCTCTCTTGCTGGATCAAGAAGGCCGAGATCATCGTCGAGCTGTACGTGTGCTGAACGCGGAGGTGCCGTCCGTTCGGCACTAGATCGTGGGACTGATCGCGGGATTGTTCGCGGGGCGGATTGAGGGACGTGAGGACGTTCCACTACATCAACCGCGTTCTCTAACACTTCTGCTGTACGATCTAAAAGGGTAAGTAGATCACTCATCCCCTCTCGTAGATGGACATCACCATGATAGGTCTTCGTGCGCGTAGGAAATTTTTTCTTTCCCTTGCGAAGTTCCCAACAGTGGCATCATGAGCTAGGTTCATGCGTAGATGTCTTCTCGAGTAGAACACAAAAGTTTTTGTGGGCGGTGATGTGCGCTTTGCTGCCCTCCTTAGTCTTTTCTTGATTCCGCGGTATTGTTGGATTGAAGCGGCTTGGACCGACATTACTCGTACGCTTACGAGAGACTGGTTTCATCGTTACGAGTAACCCCCTTTGCTCAAAGATGACTGGCAAGTGTCGGTTTCTCCAACTTTAGTTGAATCAGATTTGACCGAGGAGGTCCTTGGATGAGGTTAAATAGCAACTCATATATCTCCGTTGTGGTGTTTGCGTAAGTAAGATGCGATCCTACTAGATGCCCTTGGTCACCACGTAAAACATGCAACAACAAAATTAGAGAACGTCTAACTTGTTTTTGCAGGGTATGCTTGTGATGTGATATGGCCAACGATGTGATGTGATATATTGGATGTATGAGATGATCATGTTGTAATAGTTAATATCGACTTGCACGTCGATGGTACGACAACCGGCAGGAGCCATAGGGTTGTCTTTATACTAACGTTTGTGCTTGCAGATGCGTTTACTATTTTGCTAGGATGTAGCTTTAGTAGTAATAGCATGAGTAGCACGACAACCCCGATGGCGACACGTTGATGGAGATCATGATGATGGAGATCATGGTGTGACGCCGGTGACAAGAAGATCGTGTCGGTGCTTTGGTGATGGAGATCAAGAAGCACGTGATGATGGCCATATCATGTCACTTATGAATTGCATGTGATGTTAATCCTTTTATGCACCTTATTTTGCTTAGAACGACGGTAGCATTATGAGGTGATCTCTCACTAAAATTTCAAGACGAAATTGTGTTCTCCCCGACTGTGCACCGTTGCTACAGTTCGTCGTTTCGAGACACCACGTGATGATCGGGTGTGATAGACTCAACGTTCACATACAACGGGTGCAAAACAGTTGCGCACGCGGAACACTCGGGTTAAGCTTGACGAGCCTAGCATGTGCAGACATGGCCTCGGAACACATGAGACCGAAAGGTCGAGCATGAATCGTATAGTTGATATGATTAGCATAGAGATGCTTACCACTGAAACTATTCTCGACTCACGTGATGATCGGACTTGAGATAGCGGATTTGGATCATGTACCACTCAAATGACTAGAGAGATGTACTTTTTGAGTGGGAGTTCTTAAGTAATATGATTAATTGAACTAATTGTCATGAACATAGTCTAATGGTCTTTGCGAATTACGATGTAGCTTGCGCTATAGCTCTACTGTTTTTTATATGTTCCTAGAGAAAATTTAGTTGAAAATTGATAGTAGCAACCTTTGCAGACTGAGTCTGTAAAATCGAGGATTGTCCTCGTTGCTGCGCAGAAGGCTTATGTCCTTAATGCACCACTCGGTGTGTTGCACCTCGAGCGTCGTCTGTGGATACTGTGAACATCCGACATACACGTTTCTGATGACTACACGATAGTTCAGTGCAAAGTACTTAATGGCTTAGAAGCAAGGCACCGAAAACGTTTTAAAACGTCACGGAACATAAGTGATATTCTAAAGAGATGAAATTGTGATTTCATGCTTGTGCCCTTGTTAAGAGGTACGAGATCTCCAACAAGATTCTTTGACCACAAAGTAAAGGAGAAAAGCTCAATCGTTGAGCGTGTGCTCAGATTGTCTGAGTATGACAATCACTTGAATCAAGTGGGAGCTAATCTTCCAGATGAGATAGTGATGGTTCTCCAAAAGTCACTGCCACCAAGCTTTGAGAGCTTCGTGATGAACTATGACATATCAAGGATAGATACAATGATCCTTGAGCGATTCGCGATGTTTGACACTGCGAAAGTAGAAATCAAGAAGGAGCATCAATAGTTGATGGTTTGAAAAACCACTAAGTTTCAAGAAAGGCGAGGGCTAGAAGGGATACTTCGTGAAACGGCAAAACAATGTTGATGGCCATGATATTCACTTCTGTGAAGATGCTGCTAGAATTGCTAAACCACATGCTAGAGACAAACATAGGCCTGTTGTTGGCACGCGTGTTGTTCGTGTTAAGATAGGAGATCATTGTTATCATAGTTTATGTGACGTGGGTGCTAGAGTTAGTGCAACACCGCAATCTTTATATGATGAAATTAAAGACGAGACTGCACCCGTTGAGATGGAACGTATTGATGTTACTATTCAGCTTGTCAATAGAGATACTATCTGCCCTTTGGGAATTGTTAGAGATGTTGAAGTCTTGTGTGGTAAAACGAGGTATCCTGCTGATTTTCTCGTTCTTGCTACCACAGAAGATAGCTTTTGTCCCATCATATTTGGCAGACCTTTTCACAATACTGTCAATGCTCATATTGACTGTGAGAAGCAAATTGTCACTATTGGCTTTGAAGGTGTGTCACATGAGTTCAATTTCTCCAAGTTTGGTAGAGAACCTCATGAAAAATAGTTGTCTAGTAAGGATGAAATTATTGCTCTAGATTCTATCGCTGTGCCTCCTACTGATCCTTTAGAGCAATACTTGCTTGAGCATGAAAATGATATGCATATGGATGAAAGGAATGAGATAGATAGAGTTATCTTTGAACAACATCCTATCCTTAAGAATAATTTGCCTGTTGAGCTGCTTGGAGATCCACCCCCACCAAAGGGTGATCCTGTGTTCGAGCTTAAACAGTTGCCTCATACTCTCAAGTATGCTTATCTTGATGAAAAATAGATATATCTTGTTATTATTAGTGCTAGCCTCTCAGAGCATGAAGAAAAGAAGTTACTAAGAACTCTAAGGAAGCACCGTGCTGCTATTGGATATACTCTTGATGATCTTAAGGGCATTAGTCCCACTCTATGCCAAGCACAAGATTAAAACCGATCCTGATTCCAAACCAGTTGCCGATCATCAACGGATATTAAATCCTAAGATGAAAGAGGTAGTAAGAAAAGAAATACTAAAGCTCCTGGAAGCAGGTATTATCTATCCTGTTGCTCATAGTGATTGGGTGAGTACGGTGCATTGCGTTCCTAAGAAGGAAGGTATTACCGTTGTCCCTAATAATAAATATGAATTGAACCCACAGAGGATTATTACTGGCTACAGGATGGTGATCGATTTTCGGAAATTGAATAAAGCCACTAGGAAAGATCATTACCCTTTGCCTTTTATCGACCAAATGCTAGAAAGACTGTCTAAACACACACACTTCTCCTTTCTAGATGGTTATTCTGGTTTCTCCCAAATACCTGTTGCACAATCTGATCAGGAGAAAAACACTTTCACCTGCCCTTTCGGTACCTTTGCTTACAGACGTATGCCTTTTGGCTTATGTAATGCACCTGCTACCTTTCAAAGATGTATGATGGCTATATTCTCTGACTTTTGTGAAAAGATTGTTGAGGTTTTCATGGATGACTTCTCCGTTTATGGGTCTTCTTTTGATGATTGCATCAGCAACCATGATCGAGTCTTGCAGAGATGTAAAGATACCAACCTTGTCTTGAATTGGGAGAATTGTCACTTTATGGTTAATGAATGCATCGTCTTAGGACATAAATTTTTTGAAAGAGGTATTGAAGTCGATAAGGCTAAGGTTGATGCGATCGGGAAAATGCCATGCCTTACAGATATCAAAGGTATAAGAAGTTTGCTTAGTCATGCTGGTTTCTATAGAAGGTTCATTAAGGACTTTTCTAAGATTTCTAGGCCTCTTACTAATCTCTTGCAAAAGAATATTCCTTTTGTTTTTTACGATGATTATGAGGAAGCCTTCGAAATACTTAAAAAGGCCTTGATAACTGTGCCTATTGTTCAACCACATGGTTGGAACTTACCTTTTGAAATCATGTGTGATGCTAGTGATTATGCTATTTGTGCTGTCCTAGGACAAAAAGTTGATAAGTAGTTGAATGTTATTCACTATGCTAGTAAAACTCTAGACAGTGCCCAAAGAAACTATGCTACTACGGAAAAGGAATTTTTAGTAGTCGTGTTTACATGTGAAAAGTTTGGATCTTACATAGTTGATTCCAAAGTCACTATTCACACTGATCACCCTGCTATTAAGTATCTCATGGAAAATAAAGATTGTAAACCTAGACTTATCAGATGGGTTCTCTTGCTACAAGAATTTGATTTGTATGTTGTCGATAGGAAGGGTGCTGAGAACCCCGTAGCAGATAACTTGTCTAGGTTGGAGAATGTTCTTGATGACCCACTGATACGTCTCCATTGTATCTACTTTTCTAAACTCTTTTGCCCTTGTTTTGGACTCTATTTTGCATGATTTGAATGGAACTAACCAGGACTGACGCTGTTTTCAGCAGAATTGCCTTGGTGTTGTTTTTGTGCAGAAATGAAAGTTCTCAGAACGTCCTGAAAATTTACGGAGAATATTTATGGAAAATATGAAAAATACCTGCACAAAGATCCACCGGAGGGGATTGGCCAGTGGGCCACAAGCCCTATAGCCGCCACCCCCCCGTTGGCGGCTAGCAAGATTGTGGGGCCCACGTGGCTCTGCCGCCCCCAAACTCAGCTCTATAAATTCACCTTCGTCCCAGAAAAAATAAAGAGAGAAGATTTCGTCGCGTTTGCGATACGGAGGCACCGCCACATCCTGTTCTTCATCTGGAGGGCAGATCTGGAGTCCGTTTTGGGCTCCGGAGAGGGGAAATCGTCGCCATCGTCATTATCAACCTTCTTCCCTCTCCAATTCCATGAAGCTCTTCATCGTTCGTGAGTAATCTATTCATAGGTTCGCTGGGCGGTGATGAGTAGGATGAGATCTATCATGTAATCGAGTTAGTTTTGACGGGGATTGATCCCTAGTATCCACTATGTTCTGAGATTGATGTTGCTACTACTACTTTGCCATGCTTGATGCTTGTCACTAGGGCCCGAGTGCCATGATTTCAGATCTGAAATTATTATGTTGTCACCAATATATGTGTGTTTTAGATCCGATCTTGCAAGTTGTAGTTACCTACTATGTGTTATGACCCGGCAACCCCGGAGTGAAAATAACCGGAACCACTCCTGGTGATGAACATAGTTTGAGGAGTTCATGTGTTCACCAAGTGCTAATGCGTTGGTCCGGTTCTTTATTAAAAGGAGAACCTTAATATCCCGTAGTTTCCTTTTGGACCCCGCTGCCACGGGAGGGATGGACAATAGATGTCATGCAAGTTCTTTTCCCTAAGCACGTATGACGACACACGGAATGCATGCCTACATCACATTGACAAACGGGGGCTAGCCACATATCTCTCCGTGCTATAACTATTGCATGATGAATATCATCCAAACAAATCACCGACCCATTGCCTATGAGTTTGTCCCACTGCTGCTGTTACTTGTTTTTCTCTGCTACTGTTACTACTGTTGCTGCTGTTGTTACTTGCTCTGCTGTTACTTGCTACTATTGCTACTTGCTACTGCTGTCACTACTGCTGTTCCTTGCCACTGCTGCTATTTGTTACACTGCTGCTACCTGCTACAATACTTTTCTGGCACCTTTGATACAATTGTTAGGAATAGTGTGCTGTCAACACATCGTTTCTGACACCGTTGTTATCATACTACTTTGCTGTTGATACTTTGCTTACAGATATTAATCTTTCAGGTGTGGTTGAATCTGACACATTCAGCTGCTAATACTTGAGAGTATCCTCTCACTTCCTACTGGCGAATCAACAAATTTATGTTGAATACTCTACCCTCGAAAACTGCCTCGATCCCACACGCTGGTGGGTTATTGCAAGACAATTTCTAATTGTTGAGCAATCGAGAATAGCATTCGTCTAGCCATTGCTGGAGATCTGCTAAACATCATTTTTCTGGCGCCGTCGCCGGGGAAGCGATTGCTATATTCTCTGAGTCACTTGGGATTTATATCTGCTGATCACTATGAAGAATCTGAAGGATCCAAAAACCAGAGTTTTGTCCTCAACTATGAGGGGAGGTAAGGAATTGCCATCTAGCTCTGCACTTGATTTACCTTCAGTTATGAGTAAGTTTGCGACATCACCTCCTGCTAGAAATCTTGATATGTCGCCTATGCTTGATGATGCTTATGATGCTGCTATGCCTGATGATGCTGGAGATGCTATGCCTGATACTGATTTGCTTTATACTGCTAGAGATGCTATGCCTGATGATGCTAGAGATGCTATGCCTCATACTGCTAGAGATGCTATGCCTGATGATGCTAGAGATGCTATGCCTGATACTACCTTGCCTCATGATGCTATGCTTGATACTGCTAGAGATACTACTTTGCCTGATGTTCCACTAGGTGTGTTCCTTGATGCTCATATTGCTAGAGTTACTGCCAATGCTCGTGATGCTTCTGAAACTACCGATACTATTGAGATAGAACCTGCTTTTGCTCCTACAAGATCTAGCTCTCCTAGATATGAATTGCCTGATATACCTGAGGGTTATGTTATGGAGGGAGAGATAGCTAAGGATTTTCTTGCGTGTAAGGATGACTATGACGCTGAGAAATTACTTCTCAAGTGGAAGGAAAAATCTCTGAAAGCTAGGATGAAATACGACCCGAAGTTTGCCACTTCACCTATCTTTATCACTGATAAGGATTATGAATTCTCTGTCGATCCTGAGATAATCTCTCTAGTCGAATCTGATCCTTTCCATGTTTATGAGTCTAAGACGGTCGTAGCCCATCTTACCAAACTACACGATATAGCCACCCTTTTCACTAGTGAGGAGAAGATCCGCCACTACTACATCCTTAAGCTATTTCCTTTCTCTTTAAAGGATGACGCTAAAGCCTGGTTCACCTCCCTTGCTCCTGGATGTGTGAGCAGTCCCCAGGATATGGTCTATTACTTCTGTGAGAAATATTTCCCTGCCCATAGGAAGCAAGCTGCCTTGCAGGAAATATAAAACTTTGCTCAACTCCAAGAAGAGAGTCTCCCACAAGCTTGGGGGAGGCTCATCCAGCTACAAAATGCTTTGCCTGATCACCCTCTCAAGAAGAACGAGATGCTTGATATCTTCTATAACGGACTTACCGATGCCTCTAGAGACCACCTAGATAGTTGTGTCGGTTGTGTTTTTAGGGAACGAACTATCGAACAAGCTGAGATCCTCCTGAATAACATCTTGATCAACGATAATGCTTGGACTATTCCCGGACCACCTCCTAAGCCAACTCATAAGAAAATAGGTATTCTATTCCTCAGTCCCGAAGATATGCAAGAAGCCAAGAAATCTATGCAAGAGAAAGGCATTAGATCTGAAGATGTCAAAAATCTACCACCTATCGAAGAGATCCATGGTCTCGATAACCCGATACAGGTAGAAGAAGTGAATTCTTAGCGTAGGTCTGATGAGAGTGATATTCCTATTGACAAACCTGCTGGCCTATGCTTTGATGAATTTGACAACTTTGTTGCCAAACAACAGAGTTTCAATGATTATGTTAGCAGACATTTGGAACAAAGTACTCGTATGCTTAGCCATTTAAGTGCTTGTGTAGACAGAAATGTCAATGATCTGAAGCTTCTGAGTAAACATGCCTGTATGATTACTACTCAGGTAGAACAAGTACTTAAAGCTCAGAATGACTTGCTCAATGAATTAAATGACAACTCTGTCAGAGTAATTACTAGAGGAGGCAAAATGACTCAGGAACCTTTGTATCCTGAAGGTCGTCCTAAGAGAATTGATCAAGATTCTCAAGGAATTAATGCTGATACACCTAGTCATCATAAGGAGAAGAAGAAGGATGATAGAAACCTACATGCCAGTTCAGCAAATACTGACACACCTGAAGAACCTAATGATATTTCTGCGTCTGATGCAGAAACACAATCTGGTGATGAACATGAACCTGGTGAGAATATGGACAGTGATGTTCATAATAATGCTCAACCTAGCAATGATGAGGATGTGGAGATTGAACCTACGGTTAATTCTGATAACCCACAACCTAAGAGATACGATAAGAACGACTTTGCTGCTAGGAAGCATGGTAAAGAAAGGGAGCCATGGGTTCAGAGACCTATGCCCTTTCCTCCTAAGCCATCCAAGAAAAAGGATGATGAGGATTTTGAGCGCTTCGTTGAGATGATAAGACCCGTCTTTCTGCAGATGCGGTTAACTGATATGCTCAAAATGTCTCTGTATGCCAAGTACACGAAAGATATCGTGACCAATAAACGGAAGATACCAGATCTTGAGATCTCCACCATGCTTGCCAATTACACTTTCAAAGGTGGAACTCCTAAGAAACTTGGTGATCCCGGAGTGCCCACTATACCTGGCTCCATTAAAGGAAACTACGTAAGAACTGCCTTATGTGACCTTGGAGCTGGTGTTAGTGTTATGCCGCTTTCTCTTTATCGTAGAGTTGAACTGGATAAGTTGACACCTACTGAAATTTCTGTGCAAATGGCCGACAAATCAACTGCTTTCCCTATCGGCGTTTGCGAGGATGTGCCTATTGTGGTTGCTAACACCACTATCTTAACAGACTTTGTTATCTTGGATATTCCCGAGGACGATGCCATGGCTGTCATCCTCGGAAGACCCTTTTTAAACACTGCAGGGGCTGTTATAGATTGCAACAAAGGCAATGTCACTTTCCATGTCAACGGTAATGAGCACACAGTGCACTTTCCGAAGAAACGATATCAAGTACATTGCATCAATGCTATCGAAAAGACTTCATCGATTCTCATTGGGAGCTTTGAATGCCCTATTCCTCGTGTCAAGATGAAGTATGATTTGCTTGTTGGGGAGATACATATCCCCATTGAGGTGACTTAGTGGCTATTCGAAAATTCTCTGTTCTCTCTTGCGATTAGAGAAGGTTTTGTCATGAGGACTTGATCAACACGGATTTCTTTCGATGACCATGAAATGGATGAATCACGAGTCACATACCTCATTTTTAAGCTTTCACTTTCTGTTGCTTAGAAGAAAAATGATAGATTTAGTTTAGCTTTTCCTGTTTTCTGTTTTAGCGTCTCGGAGAAAAATACCCCGAAAATAAAAGTTCTCCGATGGTCCTGAAAATCTAGTATGATTTTTTCTGGAATATTTGAAAAATAATGGGCCTGAGAGCTGGCCTGGGGGCCAGACTAGTGGGCCACAAGCCCTGGAGCCGCCGCCCCCTGGTGGTGGCTAGCAAGCTTGTGGGGCCCACAGGGACCCCCTCCACTCATTCCAGCTCCCATCCTCTTCTTCCACCTCCAGAAAAAATTGTTTCGCGGCTCAAACCCGTGTTCTTGCTCATTTGGCTGTGATTTTCGATCTCCTTGCTGAAAAGACCTCGATGACGCCTAGAGGGGGGGGGGGGTGAATAGGCTATTTAAAAACTTCTTCGGATTTGGCTTAACCTAATGCGGAAATAAACTAAGAGGGTACTTGTCAAGCACAAATCCTAAATGCACTAGGCACTGCAACGTGTATCAACAACACGATCTACCAAGATGGACACAATACAGTTACTAACGAGCACAAGTAAGTTACACAAACTTACTTGAGCTATATCCCACGACAAGTAGGTGAATGACACAAGATACTAGATCACGCTATATCACACGATATATCAAAAGCTGCAATTGTGAACGTGTGGATATAGAGGGTATGCTTGAGTGATTAATCTTGTACAAGAAATAGCCAACACAATATAGTGAGCACAACAAATATGCAATGTATGTATGCTCAAGTAACACAAGTAAACCACAAGTAAGGAGTTAGGGTTAAGGATAACCAAGGTCACTGAGACGAAGATGTATCCTGATGTTCACTTCCTTGGAGGGAAGGTAGTCACCGTTAGAGAGGTGGATGTTAGCACGAAGGCACACCAACGCCACGAAGGCTCACCCTATTCTCCCTTTGAGATAACACCACGAAGGCGTTTCTCAACCACTAGTGGTAAGCCTTTGAGGTGGCTTCCAAACCCTCACAAACTTTTCCGGGGGTAATCACACGGATTGATTCCTCTCCGAAGAACTCCTACCGCCTAGGAGTCTCCAACCTCCAAGAGTAACAAGATCACGGGGAATGCTCAAAACTTGCTCAAATGTCAAATAGCTTGGGTTGAGAGAAGGAGAGGGAGACGATCTATCTTTTGATAGGAACAACTCTCAAAGGGGCTCACAAATGCTCTTGGGATCTAAGATTTGGTGTGAGAAAATGTGTGTGAGGTAGAAATGTGTTCTTATGAGGATATGGCTGTGTTGGGCCCCCTCTCACGAAGTGGGAGGGGGTATATATAGTGGGGAGTGTAAAACAGCCGTTGGGGACACTTTAAGTCACACAGGGTTCGGACGTCCGGCAGTTTACGGAAGTCCGGGCGTCCACAAGCGGTCGGACGTCCGACAGGGGTCGATCGTCCAAGAGCTGTAGATATGTCTGGGAACACTGTGAGTTGAACAGGGACCGGACGTTCGGAGAAGGCCGGAAATACGAGTTATTCGACTCAACTTCTTCTGGTGCAAGGTTCCGGATTTCCGAAGGGGTCGGACGTCCGGCCCTCGGACGTCCGGAGGGAGCCGGAAATCCGAGTTATAGAGCTCACGTTCTTCTAGTGTAGGGCTCCGGATTTCCGAAGCTGGTCGGTCGATCGGCCCTCGGATGTCCGGAGGGAGCCGGAAATTCGAGTTATAGGGCTCAAGTTCTTCTAGTGCAGAGCTCCGGATTTTCGAAGCCTGTCGGTCGTCCGACCCTTGACCGGCCCTTGGACGTCCGACGGGAGCCGGAAGTCCGAGACATTTGACCTGTTTTGAGATAGGAGCAGAGTAGAGAATATGTGGTATTTAGCAGAATAGTGGATATCTAGTTTGAGGAAGTTCATCACAAAAACCTGTGATCCCCTCTTAATAGTGCGGGATCCCTAAAGACTCAAGAATTGTAAAAGGGATACTGATGATCCATACTTGAGTGTATACTTTTATTTGCTGATCATCACTCCGCACCGCTAACATCAAAGTAACTGATACCTTGAGTTAGCCCTTTCACTTGAGCTTGATGTTGTTGTTCCTTCTTGGCTCAATGTTGAAAGCAAGACATGATGAAGTCTTCAAGTAGCTCTCCCATACACAATGTGGAAAGCCTAGCTTATATATTTATTTTCATTTGTCCACCATGTGAACATCCACAAGGATCAAGCATGTAGTGCTCAGGAATGCTTATCTTGATCTTGTCCTTGTTAGCACATGAGCTTGTCCTTATCAACACATGATCATTCAGAATAGCTTAAAAAGGGTTAGTGATTAATTATCTATATGTGTTTTGTCAGCAACACCAAAACATGATTAAGGGCATGACTGCACTTTCAGTCTCCCCCTTTTTGGTAGTTGATGACAACATACATATAGCTCTCAACAATAGTAATAGACATGTGTGGCTTAGGAGAGTTTTGTTACGATGCTTATGAAGCTCCCCCTTATTATATGCATAGTAAAATAGATAAGTGCGGGAGCTCCCCCTTAATGTGTGCATTGAAGATAATAGCATGATATAACACCATAATAGTTCAACAATACATAGCATATCATATGAATCAATAGGATAGCATAAAACTCATCATCATATGACACAACGGTAATATCGTGATATCTCATCACCACATGATAGTGCAACAATACATCATCCATAGGTGATGGCATAACACACCATCCATAAGTATCGTTACATGATGACACATCATTAAGTTCGACATAATACATCATACCATACATTGTGAGAGGAACTAAAATCGAAAACTAAGATAAGATAATGTTCTCCCCCTTTGGCATCAAAGACCAAAAAGGAGGGAAAATCAGCAATGCTATCACATACTCAAGGATCACCCTCATCAATATCATCATTAATCAGGCATCATCCTCAACATCATCATCCTCATCATCAGGCAAACCACTGCCACCAGCCTCGTCAAGAAAATCAGCCCACTCAGGACCAGATGGGAAGCCAAAGTCAGAAGGAGGAGCAGCAGGAAGGGCCTCATCATCACTCACATCAAGTGCGCCCGAGTCTCTCAGACGAGCCTTGAGGGCATTCTTGGAGGAGACTAGGCGAGAAACCACATCATGGTTTTGACCACACTGGAAAGAGACGGCCTTCATCATAGCAGAATGTGCCTTGCCAATGAATTTGGCAAAGCGACCGAGAGGAGCGGAGCTAGATGAGGGGGTTGCTAACCGGGCAGCAGTGCGGCAAGTGGATGTGGAGGATGGGGTTTTCTTGGGAGCATAGTTATCCGCCATGTGAGCGGGAATGACCCACTTGTGATGTGTGTGAGTGACAACAACAGAGAAATCAGCAACATGATTAATAAGAGCCTAGATGAAGGGGGGGCATGAGGGAAAGCTCGCTTGTATTGAAAACTAGCAAGCCGAATCTCATGCCATAGAAAGTGAGGCACATTAATTTTGCTCTTGGGGTGCTCGTACAAGTGTGACATGATGTCAATACAGTAGCCACTGCAAGAGCCCTTATCACCCATCTTGGGATAGATGGTGCGGATAAGACACTGAAAGATGATAAAGTAAGGTGAACGCCAGATGGATACCTGGTTAAGATCCTTCATGCGTTCATCCGCATCAAGCTCACGGAGTGGTTTGAGGAGATACCCACACGCCTCAATGGACTTATGTGCATGGTTAGGATCATTCCTATGTATTTTGAAGCCGGAGTTGGGGAAACCAAGTGCGACAACAAACGTATCATAAGAAGCTGTGAAGCAAACGTCAGAGGTGATCCAGCTAACAGTGTGGTTTGGACCAAAGAAGCATGTGGCATAGAACTGGTGAATGGCAGCAGCGTTAAAATTACGATGAAAAGCAAACGGGGCAGCAAGCCCTGATGCCTCAATAAGCTCAATGGCACCCGGGTATTTTGCTGGGTGCATGCGAATATGCTCAAGATCTATGAAGTGATGAACAGAGAGACCCTTAGGAACTATGACTGTAGTAAAAATGTCCGCCTAGACGTGTGTGCGGAAACGTGAGTCCGTAGAGTCACGTACGACAAAGAATTGATCAATGTCGCGGCGGAAAGTGAGGTATGAAGACTTGGCAAGCGTGGTGAAGTTCGTGACTTCACGACCTAAGGTAGTAGGGGGTTCAAGTGAGATGCGACGAGCTTCACCTGCAGACTGAGCAGGAGGAGGTGGTGGCATATAGGACGCCCTGCGAGTCCCGGGCTTTGGCATGGACCTCCGATCGGCGGGCTGGTCAGCACGGTCCTCGGCGGCAAGCTCATCCTCGAAGTCAGAGCCATCACCATCAGACGACGAGGGGAGCTGTGGAGACGGAGGATGCCGGGCAGTCCATTTTAAGGGACGACGTTGCCCTTTCGAGTCCGACCCCGTGCCAGTAGGGGCACGAGCGGATGAGCCAGCAACGTCCTTCCGGGCGGCGTGCTTAACCCTGGGCATGGTGCACAACAACCTACACGAATGGGAACCCCAAATGAGGAACGAACATGGTCAAACCATATGAACGAACACGTGGACTTGGGAGAGAGGGAACCAAACGCGAGGGGAATGGAGGATATACCTGCAGATGGATCCCGCGGAGGAAGAAGAAAAGGATCCACGGAGGAGATCAGGCAGATCTCGGGAGTGGCGGCGCGGGCGAGCGCACTTGGTGCTGGCGGCGGCGGCTGCAGGGGAAAAAGGGGGTGCGTGAGGGCTAGGGCAAAGCCCAGCCCCGCGCCCATCTATTTATAGGCCCCGATGTGTCGGACGTCCGACAGGCGTCGGACGTCCCGAGAGGATTTTGCCGTCGGACGACCGACACTGGTCGGACGTCCGGGAGAGAGGAGGCAGAGGATGATTGTGGAATTTTTGATGATGAGGTGATACTAAGTATTCTCGCATGTGTAGCAGCCAAAGGGACCTCTCAACTAACATATTTTGGACATGGTCTTATGTAAGTCTTTTAATACGATTACTACGATAAATGTGGGTCCAAAATACGTCAAACGCATGAGTGCATAGAATAATGCACAAGTTATCCTCTTATAAGAGCAAGGCACATGACACAAGGGTCATGGCACAAATTTGTCTCATTCATATGACCATGAAGAGATAAGAGAACACCAACACTAAGCATTACATCAATGTGATTGACAAGGACATGCAGGAAATTACAAAGTGGAAAAAGTATTATGTTCATGCCATGATGCAACCTACACAGTGTTGACTCTAATATTGTACATGCATGAAGTAAATACTTGTTACTGGAAAAGCATTGGTATGGCGTAGAAGTAGTCGAGTCCTGTCTTGACTCTAATTTCTTCGTGACTAGCACCATCTTTTTCTGAGAATAAGTCAAGATAGCAATGCTTCTCCAAAGTACCTAGACCACCAATTAAGCACAAATATGGCCCCCAAACTTATTGGGTCCGAAGTAGTTAGTCCAACTACAATATATATATAGGGTAAGATCACTCAATTATGTGCATATAGATATAAGTTTTACTTTCAAGCACACCCTAACCTTTTAATGGATACGTCTAATTTACCATATACATATATTGGATCAAAGATACGATAGACACGGCATGTGCATCTACACATAGTAGATATGCCTACACAATCCTATCAAAATCCAAGGATATACAATTTGGACAAATGAACACATAATTTTCTATTAGAGAACATTCATGTCATCCAAAATGGATCAGGGTGACAGATCAACACATGGTAGCACTCCAAGTTCAACACATGAACTGGTCAAGGCATCAAGCCATGTAAGGCATGCATTTTGTACAACCTTACATGCATGTCTCACCCAGTAGATTTATAAGTGTAGGTAATATGATTATAACTCCCACAACATTATGAAATAAGTAGTGCGAGCTCTACCGGGAGACACATGAATTTCTCGGCACGTTATGTAGGTCAACTGAAGATAAAGCCGAAATAAAATGACCATGAAAAATACTACCAAGCCAGAGATACCATGTGTGAGAGAACACAATGGCATTTAGAGTTATCAGTGGTGGTAGGTGCCAAACGAGCACAAGGATCGTTTTATACTCACACAAGTGTGATATGGGAGTTCAACCATAAGCATAATGTTTAGATGACATACGTTAACATCCCAATTAGTTAGATCATAGTGTGGAGGATTAATTCGAAAGGCATGCATCAACAATGCCCTTCTTTTAGATACGATCTAGCGGCTAAGCCATGAGCATTGGTGTAGTAGGACATTATACTCACGCACATCTAAGGAATTTAGATACCAACAGGGCTTATTATGCGAATTAAGATATGTGGAGCATGACACACCACACAGTTATAGGATAACCACATGTGGTGGATTCTGAGTGACATACATCAGATGTTTTGTCTTACCAGGGGATGTGACATGCACAAAGCATATCATCCTCACATAATGTGATAATCCATGTATTTATCATAGAAGGCAATCAATCATCCAACTAAGGTGATAAGTGGATGCCAATTTAAACTTCGGATGGCCTTGACATCAAACTAATTGATTGGATAATCTTGCACCGAATACTACATGGAGTCCAACACATATGTACACATTTTGGGTTAGTGGTGTGCGTAGAGCAGAACACTCCCCCTTAATGTGATGAGCTATTAACGTCGCAAAAGACCCACACAACGGTGCAACTAGGATGCAAGTAATGATCAGGACTACACACAACTGTATGACATACATAACGACCTACACATGATAGATAACATATAACAATCATACTAGTAGGCGCAACATGTCAAAGTACATGCTAGGTACCAAACCTAAACATGAGAGGGAGTGGGGCAGGCAACTTTCAATGTAAACAATTTAAGTACAAGTCACCGCAAAGAGGCACATTGGATATGGGATATGGGCTCGATAATCCAAGTGACTTGGCTTGAGATGATATGAATGATGAAGAGTCCTCAAATCTTCATTGTGTATCCAAGTCTCCAATGTCCTCCAGAGTCACCTATTGATCAAGTTTGAGCTTGTTGGTCCCCAACTACGTTGGGTCCTAAGAGGTTAGTCACAATAGGCTTGGCAACCCAAATGGTTCTTTTCTTGACACCATTTTGAGTTCCAACAAACTTGGCAAACACATTGTCAACCTTATCCTTCCCAAGGGAATAGCTATCATCAATAGTGATTGGGTTGGATAAGTTACCTCTCATGCAAGACGAAGCGACGTGACCCTTCTCACGACATAAGTAGCAACATCTACCCTTTGTTTTCTTCCTAGTTGATTTCTCACCTCGGGGAGTGTTGGCTTGGGTCTTATTGGGAAGAGGCCTTCCTTCAACTTGTAGCTGAGTGTGTGATTGAGTTTGTGGCCGCTTCCCTTGTTGCTTGTGACTTTGAGACTTTGTCTTCAGAGGGCAAGATCTAACATGGTGCCCTTTAACTTTGCACTTGAAGAAAATGATTTTGGCCGAATTCTTAACTCGTTCTAGGCCACTCTTGTTCTTGTTTGAGTTTACTCCAACATCATTTTTGTCATTCGGAGATGTTTGCTCACACAGGACGTTGTTGAGTGTGGACATCCCTTCATGACACTGTTCCAAGTCTTTCTTCAAATAAGTGACTTGGGCCTTGAGCTCTTCGATTTCCTCTGCACGGTTAGTGTTAATGCAAATACTAGAGGAAGTGTAAGTTTCATTGTTAGAGCAACAAGGCAAGGAAAGTAATTCATCACACGAGGTAGCAACATTATGAGTGGACGAATTACGAGGACTGGCACATGGAGATATAGTACTTTGATTAGAAGTGGTGCCATTGTCCACCTGAGGCTCACTTGATGTTACCTTGGTGATGATAGCCTCATGACTAACTTTTGCACATTATGGGATGTTAGAAGATCGGCATGAGAGCTTGTGAGCATTACATGGTTTTCTTCCAACTTCCCATAATTGCTAGTTAGTAAATCAAGCTGAGCACGTAGCTCAACATTCTCCTTCAATGTTGATACTTCAAAAGAGATAGGGTTAGATATACAAGTATCATCAATAATATGAGGAGAGTAAGTAGCGATTAGAGACTTCTCATGAGTAGATTGAAGCTCCTCATAGACCTTAGAGATTTTGATGAGCTCTCCCTTGACATTCTTGCATTCAAGGAGAAGGACCTCAAAATCCTTTTTAAGTTTATCATGAGCAACTTCAGTCTCTCCTTTTGAAGATCTTAAGTCTCTACATGCTTGGTGACTCTTCTCAAGTTCATGTTCAAGTTGTTCACTTTTAGCTTGTTCATGATTAAGTGAATCATTACAACTTTCAAAGTAAGCAAGAATATCTTGGAATCTTTGAAGAGCGTTATTTTTGGCTTTATGAAGAATTTTACTAATCACATAGATGTTTTCAGTCAAGTCATCATCATCATCCTCATCGCAAATATCATCGTTATTGCACAGGGAAGATGATACCTCATTATTACCTCTTGCCATGAGGCACATGTGAACTCGAGGAGTTGATGATGATTCTTTTGGTGAATCAGATTCTTCATTAGTCAAAAGTACTTCATATTTCTTGGTTTCCCCTAAATGATTAGTCATATAACAACTAGGTAGAAACAAGATATTTTGATCAAGAGGACACGGGAAAGGAGGCATATCACCACATAACTTTGTCGAGGGATCTTTAGGTGAAATGTATGACCTATCAGCACAATAATTTACACTATGTGTGGTGCTAGATATGCTCGTGTCCATGGAGGCTATGACATTTTCATGAACATGTATTTCTTCACTCACCATATCGTTACCTTGTGAGATTGAAGATGCTGAGGTGTGCAAGCAATCGGATATGGAAGTAGTGGTGGACTCTTTATGATCGAAAAGAGTGAAGAGCTCATGCACCAACTCCTTCATCATAATATCGTCTTCATCAAGATTGGACCCACCAAATATATCTTCAAGTTTAGTCCAAACTTCATGAGCTGACTTGCAAGTCGAGATAGACTTAAACACTTCAGGACTTATGGTTCGATGAATGGCAAGAAAAGCCTCACACTCAAGATACATTTCATTAGTAGATGAAGATGCATCATTCCTTTTGTCGGCAATCCCTACAAGAAAAATTCATAAAGTATTTGGGCCCATGGCCCGAAAGTGATGAAGCATACGAATTCTCCATAGGGTATAATTTGTGCCATCAAAGTCAAAGGTGTCAGTGTGCACTAATCCAATAGTTGACATCGATACTCTCTAGGTCGTGAAACCTAATTAAAGAGAGACCTTGCTCTGATACCAATTGAAAAGACCTCGATGACGCCTAGAGGGGGGGGGGGTGAATAGGCTATTTAAAAACTTCTTCGGATTTGGCTTAACCTAATGCGGAAATAAACTAAGAGGGTACTTGTCAATTACAAATCCTAAATGCACTAGGCAGTGCAACGTGTATGAACAACACGATCTACCAAGATGGACACAATACAGTTACTAACGAGCACAAGTAAGTTACACAAGCTTACTTGAGCTATATCACACGACAAGTAGGTGAACGACACAAGATACTAGATCACGCTATATCACACGATATATCAAAAGCTGCAAGTGTGAACGTGTGGATATAGAGGGTATGCTTGAGTGATTAATCTTGTACAAGAAATAGCCAACACAATATATTGGCACAACCAATATGCAATGTATGTATGCTAAAGTAACACAAGTAAACCACAAGTAAGGAGTTAGGGTTAAGGATAACCAAGGTCACTGAGACGAAGATGTATTCCGATGTTCACTTCCTTGGAGGGAAGCTAGTCACCGTTAGAGAGGTGGATGTTACCATGAAGGCACACCAACGCCACGAAGGCTCACCCTATTCTCCCTTTGAGATAACACCACGAAGGCGTTTCTCAACCACTAGTGGTAAGACTTTGAGGTGGCTTCCAAACCCTCACAAACTTTTCCGGGGGTAATCACATAGATTGATTCCTCTCCGAAGAACTCCTACCGCCTAGGAGTCTCCAACCTCCAAGAGTAACAAGATCACGGGGAATGCTCAAAACTTGCTCAAATCTCAAATAGCTTGGGTTGAGAGAAGGAGAGGGAGACGATCTATCTTTTGATTGGAACAACTCTCAAAGGGGCTCACAAATGCTCTTGGGATCTAATATTTGGTTTGAGAAAATGTGTGTGAGGTAGAAATGTGTTCTTATGAGGATATGGCTGTGTTGGGCCCCCTCTCACAAAGTGGGAGGGGGGTATATATAGTGGGGAGTGTAAAACAGCAGTTGGGGACACTTTAAGTCACACAGGGTTTGGACGTCCGGCTGTTTACGGAAGTCCGGGCGTCCACAAGGGGTCGGACGTCCGACAGGGGTCGGTCGTCCGAGAGCTGTAGATATGTCTAGGAACATTGTGAGTTGAACAGGGACCGGACGTCCGGAGAAGGCCGGAAATCCGAGTTATTCGACTCAACTTCTTCTGGTGCAATGTTCCGGATTTCCGAAGGGGTCGGACGTCCGGCCCTCGGACGTCCGGAGGGAGCCGGGAATCCGAGTTATAGAGCTCACGTTCTTCTGGTGCATGGCTTCGGATTTCCGAAGCTGGTCGGTCGACCGGCCCTCGGATGTCCGGAGGGAGCCGGAAATCTGAGTTATAGGGCTCAAGTTCTTCTGGTGCAGAGCTCCGGATTTCCGAAGCCTGTCGGTCGTCCGGAGGGAGCCGGAAGTCCGAGACATTAGACCTGTTTTGAGATAGGAGCAGAGTAGAGATATGTGGTATTTAGCAGAATAGTGGATGTCTAGTTTGAGCAAGTTCATCACAAAAACCTGTGATCCCCTCTTAATAGTGCGGGATCCCTAAGGACTCAAGAATTGTAAAAGGGATACCGATGATCCATACTTGAGTGTATACTTTTATTTGCTGATCATCACTCTGCACCGCTAACATCAAAGTAACTGATACCTTGAGTTAGCCCTTTCACTTGAGCTTGATGTTGTTGTTCCTTCTTGGCTCAATGTTGAAAGCAAGACATGATGAAGTCTTCAAGTAGCTCTCCCGTACACAATGTGGAAAGCCTAGCTTATATATTTATCTTCATTTGTCCACCATGTGAACATCCACAAGGATCAAGCATGTAGTGCTCAGGAATGCTTATCTTGATCTTGTCCTTGTTAGCACATGAGCTTGTCCTTATCAACACATGATCATTCACAATAGCTTAAAAAGGGTTAGTGATTAATTATCTATATGTGTGTTGTCAGCAACACCAAAACACGATTAAGGGCATGACTGCACTTTCACTTGATCAAAGCACCATTCTTCGAACCGTTTTGGGGAAATTACTCCTTGGTAAGTAACTCCTCCATTGGTCCAATTAGTTTTTGCTCTAGTGCTTTATCCTTCGCGTATTCTTGCTACCTTGGTGACCCTGTTCTTGAGCTAGAAATGTTGATTTAGCTGGTCCCAAGTAGTTTTAGCGCGTGATACGGTCTCTAGGCACTAGTAGGAGTAGTTGCTACAAGGTGTGGTTGGTATTCATTCACTTTTCTCTTGAACTTAAAAAATTTCAGCAAAAGGAAATTATGTTCAGGAGGAAGTTTCATGGTGGTTCCTCAAGTAAGAAGGGTCCCCGTATTTCTTTTCGGGATCCCGAACCTTATCAACTAAGGGACGCACCGGTACAACCATGTGAATGGCCTTCCGATGAGTTCATGATCGAATCAGGCTTCAAGGATGAGTTTGATACACTTGTCCGCAATGCCGGGTTAGAAGAATTCCTCTCAAATAAATGTGAACAATATGCTATGCTCACTGCCTCTTTCATGCGTAGATTTAAGTTTTGAGTTGGCCGTGACTGTTTGATCTGTATGATAAATCCTACGCCATGGATTTGGAGGATTTCTATAGGATTTGCAAGACACCCGATGGGGGTAGTATTAATGATCCTTCTAAGTCTTCGGTGAGAGACTTTGTCTCTAGTATAACAGTTGGAGAAACCAGAGATATCACGCAAGCCACCATAGGAAGCATCCATTTCCCTGCCTTGCACTACTTTGCCCTCTTCATAGGTAGGTGCATTAACGGCAAGGGTGCACATTGTCACCTATGCGCTTCCGACCTTAGTATCCTTAAGAGCGCAGTAACAGGTGACAGGAGCTTCAATATGGGAGCTATAATAGCAAGGAGGCTGAATAATAATGCCATTGAGGGGGATTTCTTTGGTGGAATTTATGCTACACGCTTAGCAAATTTTCTTGGAGTATCCATCCGTTCAGAAGACCCTCCTCTCCGTACAGCCTACCTTGATCGTGTCTCTCTAACACGCTAAGAGTCCCTTGAGAGGGATCATGGATCCCTCCTATACCGCTTGATATTTAACCGGCAACATGTTTTCCATATTACCCTTCCTGCTCCTGCTTTCTTTGACTTTCAGGTAAAACGAAGATACTACATAACCATAGGAGAGGGAGAGGAGTATGAGAGGGAGGCGACGGCTGCTCGACTTCGTGAGGCAGCTATTCAGGCAGTGGCTGCAGCACTCCCGTATAACGCCCATTATGATTTTGGGTTTCGCCAGGACCATCCATGGGAGTATACCAAGCTAGGCCAAAAGCCTAAGCTTGGGGGAGTACGTGTTCTCACCGACCCTACATTCATGCTTATGCTTTCACTTTGTTAGCTAGTGTTTACACTTTGCCACTGTATTATCCATGCTAGTTTATTTCCGTTTTCTTCTTTTGTGTCCTTTTGAGAAAACCCAAAAAGATTTTTCTTTCTTCTTTTGCTTGTTGGGAGCTTTCCCGTGTAAATATTTTTCTTTTTCTTTGGCTCATGGTAGAAGATATTGGTTACAATGTTTAGTGGCTCTTGCATGCATACTTGTTTAGCTCTCAAAGAGCCATATTACTTTGTCTTCTCCTTTGTGTTTGCCTGCAGATTCAGCTTAGTCCAAAGCACGAGCACTCTTATTATTGTTCACATCGTTCGATCGTGCAAATGAAAGGCAATAATGTTGATATATGATGAAGTGACTGAGACTGGAAAAGCTGGTATGAACTCTATCTATTTTTTTTGTAAATATGACTAGCTTGTCTTTCCAAATTCAGCTTTGTTGTGAGAGAACCATGTTTGCAATGACAACTTAGAGATCATAGTTTCTGATGCCATGCTTAACTAGTTGAGAGTTTATAATGGTTTGTCTTGATTGCCAACATAGATTTTGAGACGACTATGATGTAGTATGATAGGATGGTATTCTCCTTTGAATGATTCAAGTGGCTTGACTTGGCACATGTTCATGCATGTAGTTGAAACAAAATCAACATAGCCTCTATGATGTTCGTGTTCATGGTGATTTATATCCTGTTCATGCTTGCATTCAATGTTAGTCAAACTCATTGCATCTTGATGTCTGTTGTCGCTCTCTAGTTGGTCGCTTCCCAGTCTTTTGCTAGCCTTCACTTGTACTAAGCGGAATACTGCCTGTGCATCCACTTCCATAAACCCAAAAGTTTTTCCATGAGAGTCCACCATACCTACCTATTTGCAATATCTACCTGTTGTTCCAAGTAAATTTGCATGTGCCACTCTCTAAACCTTCAAGAAATAATCTGTTTTGCATGCCCGAACCGCTCATGTGGTGACAGGGGGCTATTGGTATCTGCTACTGCAACAAAAGTCCTTCCAACGGCGCCAGAAACGTGCTGACGGGAGACTGTTCTTGTCTTGATACTCCTCAGCAACGGCACCAGGAAACCTTCTGCTACGGCTACGCCTTAAGGGACTTCCTAGGCAAATATGCAAAGGATTCCCCCCATGGCCTTGGAGCCTTGCGTTGGTGTTCCCTCGAAGCGGAAAGGGTGATGTAGCGCAGCGGTCGTAAGTATTTCCCTCAGTTTGAGAACCAAGGTATCGATCCAGTGAAGGAGTATCTCAAGTGCCTGCACAAACACAAAAAGCTTGCTCCCAACGCTATGAAGGGGTTGTCAATCGCTTATAGATTGTTCGCCAAGTGAGAACTGAAAGCAACAAAGTAACAAAGCAAAGTACAAGCGAAAGTGGAAACGATAGGTGTGAATAGACCCGGGGGTCGTAGTGTTCACTAGTGGCTTCTCTCATGAAAGCAAGTAGACGGTGGGTGAACAAATTACTGTCGAGCAATTGATAGAACCAAGCAAAGTCGTGACGTCATCTATGTCAATGATTATATCTATAGGCATCACGTCCAAAACAAGTAGACTGATACTTTCTGCATCTACTACTATTACTCCACACGTCGACCGCTATCCAGCATGCATCTAGTGTATTAAGTCCAAAAGAACAGAGTAACGCCTTAAGCAAGATGACATGATGTAGATGGACAATCTCATATCTACGACAAAGCCCACCTTGTTACCCTTGATGGCAACTACACGATGTGTGCCTTGCTGCCCTTACTGTCACTGGGAAAGGTCACCACACGGTAAGAACCCAAAACGAAGCACTTCTCCCATTGAAAGAATCATAGATCTAGTTGGCCAAACAAAACCCAAGACTCGGAGAGACTTACAAGGATATCAAATCATGCATATAAGAAATCAACAAAGACTCAAGTATATATCATAGATAATCTGATCACAAATCCACAATTCATCGGATGTCGACAAACACACCGCCAAAGAAGATTACATCGGATAGATCTCCATGAAGATCATGGAGAACTTTGTATTGAAGATCCAAGAGAGAGAAGAAGCCATCTAGCTACTAACTACGGACCCGTAGGTCTGAAGTGAACTACTCACGAGTCATTGGAGGGGCGATGATGTTGATGTAGAAGCCCTCCAACTCCAAAGTCCCCTCCGGCAGGGCACCGGGATGGGTTTACATATGAGATCTCGCGGAAACGGAAGCTTGCGGCGGCGGAAAAGTGTTTTCGTTGATTCCCTGATTTTTTTTCTGTATTTTAGGGAATATATAGGCAAAGGAGCTAGGTCAGGGGGGCGCCAGGGAGGCCACAAGCCTGCTAGCCGCCGCCCCCTGGTGGTGGCTAGGGGGCTTGTGGGCCTCGTGTAGCCCTCCTAGTTTGGCCCTCAAGCCCCCTGATCTTCTTCCGTTCGGGAAAAAACTATTTTGGGGATTTTATTCCATTTGGACTCCGTATCAAAATCAGATCTGAAAAGAGCCAAAAACACAAAAAAAACAGGAACTGGCACTTGGCACTGAATTAATAAGTTAGTCCCAGAAAAGATATAAAAGGTACATAAAACATCCAAAGATGACAAGATAACAGCATGAAACCATCAAAAATTACACATACGTTTGAGACGTATCAGTATCTTCCATGCTAGGAGTGTTATCCTCGACATGTGTTTATTCACTGTCATTCACGAGAAAGGGGCCGGTAATTGGAATGCCCAGTTCCACGCTTAAATCGAAAACATAACTGTAAAACAAGATCCCCCCGGATTGATGTTAGTATGGACGGTACCCGAGGATTCGGCTAGCCGTGGAGTGTGATTGATTAGTGGTGGAGGAGTTAAAACTTTACTTTTCTGTTTGGGAACCGCCTAAAGCATGAGTAGCATGGAAGATATTGAGAACTCTTGGTCATTGCGTTGACAATGAAAGCATGCCACCCAAAATTATTATCTCTGTTTTGAAAGCTTGAGCTCTGGCACCTCTGCAAATCAATGCTTCCCTCTGCGAAGGGCCTGTCTATTTATTTTCCTGTTGAGTCATCCTCCTATTGTATAAGCACCAATTAGAGAGCACCTCTGTCATTTTTATGCTTTGCTTTTGATTGATATTGAGTATGACTATGACTGGATCTTCGTTGCTATGAATTACAATGTTTAGTCAGCCCTTGATCTTTGAAAGTGCTCTGCATTTATGTTTTGTAGTCTCAGAAAGAGCTAGCGAGATACCACCTATTCATATTGCTTCATGCTTGTTTTGATTGAAGTGTTGGCATTTAAAACTCATTATTATTTGCTCGTTAGTTGATTATGCCATTGATATTAGTTTACCATGAGACCTTTGTGTCACTTGCTTTTGTAGTTAACTTGTGATCTTCCTGAAATTCTGGTTATGAGTTAGACATAGTTGCAACAATAAGATCAAACAGAGTTTTTCAAAGTTTTTCTTTCTCTTTCAGTTTGTCAACTGAGTTGCTTGAGGACAAGCAAGGTTTTAAGCTTGGGGGAGTTGATACGTCTCCATTGTATCTACTTTTCCAAACTCTTTTGCCCTTGTTTTGGACTCTATTTTGCATGATTTGAATGGAACTAACCTAGACTGATGCTGTTTTCAGCAGAATTGCCTTGGTGTTGTTTTTGTGCAGAAATGAAAGTTCTCAGAACGTCCTGAAAATTTACGGAGAATATTTCTGGAAAATATGAAAAATACCTGCACAAGGATCCACCAAAGTGGATGGGCCAGTGGGCCACAAGACCTGTAGCCGCCACCCCCTGGTGGCGGTTAGCAAGCTTGTGGGGCCCACGTGGCTCTGCCGCCCCCAAACTCAGCTCTATAAATTCACTTTCGTCCTAGAAAAAATAAATAGAGAAGATTTCGTCGCGTTTGTGATACGGAGGCGCCGCCACATCCTGTTCTTCATCTGGAGGGCAGATCTGGAGTCCGTTTTGGGCTCCGGAGAGGGGAAATCGTCGCCATCGTCATCATCAACCTTCTTCCCTCTCCAATTCCATGAAGCTCTTCATCGTTCGTGAGTAATCTATTCGTAGGATCGCTGGGCGGTGATGAGTAGGATGAGATCTATCATGTAATCGAGTTAGTTTTGACGGGGATTGATCCCTAGTATCCACTATGTTCTGAGATTGATGTTGCTACTACTTTGCCATGCTTAATGCTTGTCACTAGGGCTCGAGTGCCATGATTTCAGATCTGAAATTATTATGTTGTCACTAATATATGTGTGTTTTAGATCCGATCTTGCAAGTTGTAGTTACCTACTATGTGTTATGACCCGGCAACCCCGGAGTGACAATAACCGGAACCACTCCCGGTGATGACCATAGTTTGAGGAGTTCATGTGTTCACCAAGTGCTAATGCGTTCGTCCAGTTCTTTATTAAAAGGAGAACCTTAATATCCCGTAGTTTCCTTTTGGACCCCGCTGCCACGGGAGGGATGGACAATAGATTTCATGCAAGTTATTTTCCCTAAGCACGTATGACGACACACGGAATGCATGCCTACATCACATTGACGAACGGGAGCTAGCCACATATCTCTCCGTGCTATAACTGTTGCATGATGAATATCATCCAAACAAATCATCGACCCATTGCCTTCGAGTTTGTCCCATTGCTGTTGTTACTTGTTTTGCTCTGCTGCTGTTACTACTGTCGCTGCTGCTGTTACTTGCTCTGTTGTTACTTGCTACTGATGTTACTTGCTACTGCTGTCACTACTGCCGTTCCTTGCCACTGCTGCTATTCGTTACACTACTGCTACCTGCTACAATACTTTTCTGGCGCCATTGATACAATCGTTAGGAATAGTCTGCCGTCAACAGATCGTTTCTGACACCGTTGTTATCATACTACTTTGCTGTTGATACTTTGCTTGCAGATATTAATCTTTCAGGTGTGGTTGAATCCGACACATTTAGCTGCTAATACTTGAGAGTATCCTCTCACTTCCTACTGGCGAATCAACAAATTTGGGTTGAATACTCTACCCTCGAAAGCTGCCTCGATCCCACGCGCTCGTGGGTTATTGCAAGACAATTTCTAATTGTTGAGAAATCGAGAATAGCATTCGTCTAGCCATTTCTATAGATCTGCTAAACACCCACAACCTATTGATGATAGATTTCCTGATGAGCAATTGAATGTCATCAATACTTCACGTAGTACACCGTGGTATGCTGATTATGCAAATTATATCGTTGCCTAATATATACCACCTAGTTTCACATACCAGCAAAAGAAGAAATTCTTCTTTGATTTGAGACATTAATTTTGGGATGATCCTCACCTTTATAAGGAAGGAGTAGATGGTGTTATTAGACGTTGTGTACCTGAACATGAACATGGACAGATCCTACAGAAGTGTCACTCCGAGGCTTACAGAGGACACCATGCGGGAGATAGAACTGCACACAAGATATTGCAATCAGGTTTCTATTGGCCCACTCTCTTCAAGGATGCCCGTAAGTTTGTCTTGTCTTGCGGCGAATGTCAAAGAATAGGTAATATCAGTAAACGTCAAGAAATGCCTTTGAATTATTCACTTGTCATTGAACCATTTCATGTTTGGGGCTTTGATTATATGGGACCTTTTCCAAAATCCAACGGGTATACTCATATCCTAGTTGTTGTTGATTGCGTTACTAAGTGGGTAGAAGCTATCCCAATTAGTAGTGCTGATCACAACACCTCTATCAAGATGCTTAAAGAAGTTATTTTCCCTAGATTTGGAGTCCCTAGATATCTAATGACTGATGGTGGTTCACATTTTATTCATGGTGCTTTCCGTAAAACGCTTGCTAAGTATGATGTCAACCATAGAGTTGCATCTCCCTATCACCCTCAGTCCAATGGTAAGTAGAGCTAAGTAATAGAGAGATTAAACTAATTCTGCAAAAGACTGTCAATATGTGTAGAAAGAATTGGTCTAAGAAGCTCGATGATGCAGTGTGGGCTTATAGAACTGCTTATAAGAATCCCATGGGCATGTCTCCGTACAAAATGGTTTACGGTAAAGCATGTCATTTACCTCTTGAGCTAGAGCATAAGGCTTATTGGGCAATCAAAGAGCTCAACTTTGATTTCAAACTTGCTGGTGAGAAGAGGTTATTTGGTATTAGCTCACTTGATGAATGGAGAGCTCAGACATATGAAAATGCCAAGTTGTTCAAAGAAAAGATTAAGAGGTGGCATGGTAAAAGGATACAAAAACGTGAGTTCAATGTAGGTGATTATGTCTTTCTATATAATTCTCGTTTAAGATTTTTTGCAGGCAAGCTTCTCTCTAAATGGGAAGGTCCTTACATTGTTGAGGAAGTATATCGTTCCGGTGCCATCAAGATCAACAACACGGAAGGTATTTTCCGAGAGTGGTAAATGGGCAAAGAATCAAGCATTATATCTCAGGTACTCCCATAAATGTTGAAAGCAATATTATCAATACCATAACTCCGGAGGAGTACATAAGGGATATTTATCAGCCTGTTTCAGACTCCAAAAACGAAGAGGTATGTGATTCGGTAAGTAAACCGACTCCAAAACTTTTCGAGTAGGAATTTTTCTCCCTTTTGGAATTTTTAGAAAAATAGAAAAATTTAAAGTAGTCCGGAAAGCGCACGAGGAGGCAACAAGCCTGCCAGGTGCGGGCCACCCCCTCGCCGCGCTTGGGGGGCTTGTGACCACCTCGTGTGCCTCCCAGACTCCGTTTTCTTGCGGAGTACTACTTCTGGTCGGGAAAAAGTCATTATATATTCTCCCGAAAGGTCTGACCCTCGTATGACGCAAATTTCCTCTGTTTTCGTTTCGAGTTGTTGTGCACACAAATCTAGATCGCTATGGCGTCTCCAAAAGCTCTGAAGGACAAGTTCTTCGAGAAGGTCATCAATCCCTACCTCGCGGGAGTGCTGCAACACCCTCAATCTATCGAGAGGCGTGAGGGGGTGCTGCACATCCGTGATGTTGAGGGGGCCAAGAAGACCGGAAGCGTGGAGGCGAGGCTCGAAGCAATGGAGCAACAAGTCTTCAAGTGCCAAGGGTTGGTGGAACGCGGACGCAACGCCAACCACATGATGATCACGGAGTTCAACAACAAGCACAATATCTATGCCAATGACATCGGGAAGCACCTCTCGAGGCTCTATGACAAAATTGATCACCTCCAAGCCCAGATCTATGACCTGCGGAACCAAAACTGTGAGTATGAGTATAGATTTAAATCAATACGGTTGGTTGCATATTTGAGGATTCCGGAGACTCGATCAACTTTCCATGATGGAGCACCTATGCCTTGGAAGACGGAGGATCAAACCCAGGTTGCAATAACTCCAACACCATCACCTCCAAAGGAAGACAACTAAGCACGGTATGGGAAATCTCCTTGGCTTGTGCCAAGCTTGGGGGAGTTGCCCCGGTATTGTATCACCATCACATATTTTGCCTTTACATTTTCTTAGTTTGATCCTTTTTGGTTTTATCTTTCTCTAGTAGAATAAAGTTCCTAGTGTTTTTAGGCTTGAGTTTTGCTTTGTGTCACCCCCGATGTATTCGAGCTCGTGAGCCATATAATAAAGAGTGTTTTAGTTAAGGGCCTTGCTTCATGCCATGATCTAAAGAAAAGAATGGTAAAAGAACATAAACATGAAAGATCATGTAATGATCTTATGGGAAGTGATGACTTCACATATAAAAAGAATGTTGATTAAAACTTGTTGTGGGTGGACAAACGTAGACCTTGGTCATTGCTGCAATTAATAGGAAGTAATAAAGAAGGAGAGGTTCACATATAAATATATCATCTTTGACACCGTCTATGATTGTGAACACTCATTAAACTATTGCATGCTTAGAAGTAGATGTTGGACAAGGAAGACAACATAATGAATTATGTTCGCTTGGTTCCGAACAATGATTATATGACTAGAGATCCCTTGGCATGTGACGATTGCTTCCACCCCTTATCAGCCAAAACTTCCGCACCAAGTAGAGATACTACTTGTGCATCCATAAACCTTCAACCCAGTTTTGCTATGAGAGTCCACCATACCTACCTATGGATTGAATAATTTCCCTCAAGTAAGTTGTCATCGGTGCAAGCAATAAAAATTGCTCCCTAAAGATGTATGATCTATTAGTGTGTGGAAAATAAGCTTTGTACGAACTTGTGATGGGGAAGACATAAAAGCGACAGACTGCATAATAAAGTTCTTTATCACAGGAGGCAATATAAAGTGACGTTCCTTCACACTAAGAGGACACACATCCAAACCCAAAAGCGCATGACAACCTCTGCTTCCCTCTGCGAAGGGCCTATCTTGTACCTTTACTTTTTGTCCCTAAAAGAGTCATGGTGATCTACACCAATTTCTTATTTCGCCTTTATCTTGGCTAACGTCATATGCTAGGGAAAGATCTATATTCATATGTCAACTTGGAAGTAAGTATTCATGAATTATCATTGTTGACATTACCCTTGAGGTAAATAGTTGGGAGGCGAAACTATAAGCCCCTATTTTTCTTTGTGTCCGACTAAAACTTTGATCTCATGAGTACCACGTGAGTTGTAGCAATTGTAGAAGACGAAAGGATGATTGAGTATGTAGATTTTCTTTACAAGCTCTTACTTGACTCTTTCCGATGTTATGATAAATTGCAATTGTTTCACTGACTATAGGTGATACGTCTCCGTCGTATCTACTTTTCTGAACTCTTTTGCCCTTGTTTTGGACTCTAATTTGCATGATTTGAATGGAACTAACCAGAACTAACATTGTTTTCAGCAGAATTGCCATGATGTTGTTTTTTCGCAGAAATAAAAGTTCTCGGAATGACCTGAAAATTTACGCAGAATTTTATGGAACTTATAAAAATACTGGCGCAAGAATCAGCGGAGGATGTGGAGCATGGAGCCCACAAGCCCACTAGGCACGGGCCCCCCTGGCCGCGCCTGGCAGGCTTGTGGAGCTCATGACGCTCCACCGCCTCCAAATCCAGCTCTATTTAGTCTGTCTCACGCGGAAAAAAAAGTCAAGGAGAAGAGTTCATGTGCCACTCTCTAAACCTTCAAGAAATAATCTGTTTTGCATGCCCGAACCGCTCATGTGGTGACAGGGGGCTATCAGCATCTTCCATGCTAGGCGTGTTATCCTTGGTATGTGTTTATTAACTATCATTCACGAGAAAGGGTCCGGTAATTGGAATTCCCAGTTCCATGCTCAAATCGTAAAGATAATTGCAAACAAAACTCCCCCTAGATTGATGTTGGTATGGACGGTACCCGAGGATTCGGCTAGCCGTGGAGTGTGATTGATTGGTGGTGGGGGAGTCAAAACTTTACTTTTATGTTTGGAAACCGCCTATAGCATGTGTAGCGTGGAAGATGTTGAGAACTCTTAGTCATTGCATTGACAATGAGAGCATGCCACCCAAAATTATTATCTCTGTTTTCAAAGCTTGAGCTCTGGCACCTCTGCAAATCAATGCTTCCCTCTACGAAAGGCCTGTCTATTTATGTTCCTGTTGAGTCATCTCCTCCTTATAAAAGCACCAATTAGAGAGTACCTCTGTCATTTTTATGCTTTGCTTTTAACTGTGTTGAGTATGACTGTGACTGGATCTTCTTTGCCATGAATTACAATGTTTAGTCAGCCCTTGGTCTTTGAAGGTGCTATGCATTTATGTTTTGCGGTCTCAGAAAGAGCTAGCGAGATACCATGTGTTCGTACTGCTTCATGATTGTTTTGATTGAAGTGTTGACGTTTGAGACTTATTATTATCTGCTCACTAGTTGATTATGCCATTGATATGAGTTTACCGTGAGACCTTGATGTCATTTGCTTATGTGGTTTGCTTGTGATCTTGCTGAAACTCTGGATATGAGTTAGACATAGTTGCAACAACAAGATCAAATAGAGTTCGTCAAAGTTTTTATTTTGTCTCTTTCAGTTTGTCAACTGAATTGCTTGAGGACAAGCAAGGCTTTAAGCTTGGGGGAGTTGATACGTCTCCGTCGTATCTACTTTTCCAAACTCTTTTGCCCTTGTTTTGGACTCTATTTTGCATGATTTGAATGGAACTAACCTGGACTAACGCTGTTTTCAGCAGAATTTACGGAGAATTTACGGAGAATTTTTCTGGAATTTATGAAAAATAATGGCGCAAGAATCAGCGGACGATGTGGAGCGTGGAGCCCACAAGCCCACCAGGCGCTGCCCCCCTGGCCGCGCCTGGAAGGCTTGTGGAGCCCACGACGCTCCACCGCCTCCATATCCAGCTCTATTTAGTCCGTCTCGCCCGGAAAAAAATCAAGGAGAAGAGTTCATCGCGTTTTACGATATGGAGGCGCCGCCACCTCCTGTTCTTCATCTGGAGGGCAGATCTGGAGTCCGTTTTGGGATCCAGAGAGGGGAGATCGTCGCCATCGTCATCATCAACCATCCTTCATTGCCAATTCCATGATGCTCTTCACCGTTCGTGAGTAATCTCATCATAGGCTTGCTGGACGGTGATGGGTTGGATGAGATCTATCATGTAATCGAGTTAGTTTTGACAGGGATTGACCCTAGTATCCACTATGTTCTGAGATTAATGTTGCCACTACTTTGCCATGCTTAATGCTTGTCACTAGGGCCCGAGTGCCATGATTTCAGATCTGAACCTATTATGTTCTTGCCAATATATGTGTGTTTTAGATCCTATCTTGCAAGTTGTAGTCACCTACTATGTGTTATCACTACTAGGAAAAGGGCTATAGCTGATATAGACACTAATGGCGCACTAGACAAGTAGTGCGCCACTACTATATAGTAGTGGCGCACCATGTGCAGGTGTGCCATTAGTGTGATAGACACTAATGGCGCACCACACACTCGGTGCGTCACTACTATTTTTTTTGCAAAACTACTAATGGCGCACCGCCAGCTGGTGCGCCATTAGTAACCAGGGTTACTAGTGGTGCATATGTAGGTGGTGCGCCACTACTATAATTGATTTTTTTTGTAGAAGTACTAATGGTGCACCACCAGCTGGTGCGCCATTAGTAACCAGGGTTACTAATGGCGCATGTGTAGGTGGTGCGCCACTACTATAATTTTTTTTTCAAAACTACTCGAGTGCTTCTCCGTCCGGTTCAAAAAATATCTCTCGCTCGCTTGCTCGCGTGGATTTCGTGAAGGAATTCCCGTCCTCCTCACCCCCTCCCCGGCCACCATGGCGGCCGCCGACGGCGTGTCCTCCTCGTCCCTCCTCCGCCTCCCCTCGCCCCATACCCCCGCCTCCTCCTCGTCGGTGCTGCTCCAGCGCCGGGAGCCCCCTCCTCTCCCTCACCACCGCGCCCCCGCGCGCCTCCTTCGCCGCCGCCGTAGCCGCCGACTCCAGCAACGGAAATGGCTCCTACTCCGGTAACGGGTACGCGGCCCCGCAGACCCTCCCGCGGTTTGTTTTTCCTCTATTTCGCGGCAAGGCCGCGTGCTTTGGCCTAATGCCGCCAGTGACGCCGGGCGGACAGGGTGTTCGACGGAGTGCCTCCGGGGTCGTGCCTGTTCCACTGGCGAGTCAAGGCCAGATTAGTTAGTTGTAGCGACCGGCCTCACTTATAGCGCTACATATTTCACTTGATAATATCAGCAGCGGTCATGCCCCTGAATCAATGGTGTGGAACCATGCTCGCGGCCATCTAGAGGCAGCTTATGTGGGTCGGTAGTGGTCTCGTACACGCATATCAATCTCGTTGTGTTTGTTGTTGAACAGGGCATATCAACTGCGACTTCTCCTTAGTTCCTGATGCAGTTAGCTGATTGCCAGTCGATTTCATCGTATCGATAGTTGAAGCACGTTCATGTTTAACACGTTCATGATGCAGCCTGCCCTCTTTCATTTTGCAGAAGCCAAGCATCGCTGATGCCACAGTTCAGCGGTCTTGTGCTTGATGAAAGCTCCAGGTTTTTATTGAATTGATTTACTGGATCCTGCTTTGCTTTGTATAGAGATGTACTCCCTCTTTAAAGAAGTATAAAATCATTTAGATCACCAAAGTAGTGATCTAAACGCTTTTATATTTCTTTACGGAGGAGTAATTACCATGAATTCGATTGATTTCTGTTGATAATCTATCCATAATCTATTCATGTATGACCATATGATTCCAATCTATGGACAGCTATGATGGAAATTTCGTCTGTGCTAATTTCCATTCGTTTTCTCACAGCGGTCGCTCTCTGTGCTAAATAGACCTGGTTATTTTGCTTAAACTGCTGAAAGGATGAATATTACTTACTAATGCCCGCAAAGTATCGTTGTGTATTATTCTTGCCAATCTTTACGTGTGTGCTTGCTTTGGATCGTAGCAATGGACTAGTCCGGGTGTCTTTTCGTTTGGGAAAATACATAGCATTGCTCGAGCTTTTATCTTCTTCTTACTTTTGAAAAGCTGCTGGAGGCAGTAACCCCTGACCAAACCCTTTGTGCTTGAATTGATGCTTCCCAGGCCTAATTCCGCGTGTAAATGAATTCCTTTTCTTCTAGTTTTACTTCACTCGGTATCCAATTTCTGTAGTTCTGCCTACTTCTTTACTGTGCCCGAGCTTCTGTGTTTAGACTGAATTATGATAGGTTCTCTCGACTCATATTGAAGCAATTTTAATGTTGGAGTTTGTATGTAGTAAGAGGGAAAGACAAATACGGTTGGACTGAGCTGGTTTTGACTCTCTTGATGCCTGTAGTTTGTGATATACTTCTGCTGCTGGTTGTCTGGTCTGAAGTCTGAACCTCATGGAGATCGTTTCGACAAATGAGGACACGGGCAAGGGGGCGATGTGGGAGCTGGAGAAGAGCCTTGATCAGCCCATGGACGCAGAGGCCGGGAGACTGAGGAACATGTACAGAGAAAAGGTGATTGCTGCTATCATCATCCAAGTATTTGTCAGTTTTCTATATATCTGAAGCTTAGCCAGCAGGATACAGAACTAATGTGATGCGTTAAGAACATGGCTTTACATTGAGCATCACAGTTTTCTGTTCTGTAGCACATTCTTTTCAGCATTGCATTCTCGCTGATAGTTATCCATGTGCATGGATTTTTAGACATTGCCTAAGATGCAGAGCTATTTGGTGTCCTTACTCTGAATTTCTGAAAAATGAATAGATGAAGTATGCTAGTAAGTAAGTGATTTTGTTTTTGCCCTGTTTCCCCCTCTTGTATGTGCAGACCTACCCAACAGTTTTGATGCTACAACTAGCTTTCCAAAGCCTTGGTGTGGCGTTTGGAGATTTAGGCACATCGCCCCTTTATGTTTTCTACAATATCTTTCCTAACGAGATTGAAGACACAGAGCAAATTATTGGGGCACTCGCGCTTATTATCTATTACCCGCCAGAGTACCGACCTATCAATGTGTTTGTGAATTTCTACTCTGGTAAGAGGTCTTCCTTTAGTTTTACCCGTTTGATACCTTCGTGGCACTGGAATACTTTGTATCTGCATTCCATCGCCCAGGCTTGAAAATAGGTTTACTCTTTTGTTCTTTTCGTTTTTGCAAGTAATCATGCTTTTATCCGAGGAAAACGGTAAGTTGACTCTCATAATGGGTATATTGTTTTGGGCTTTATACAAGGAATTGTTTTTCTCCATCTTTTCAATTTCGACATGCAGATGCTCTGATGTACATTAGCTAGTATTCTTGAGCAGTTAAATGATCAAAAGTATCGTCATTGCCCGCATCTGATGGGAGCGCAATGTCGTCTCCTTGCCTACCTGAGTTCAATCCCTGTGTGGGCAGATTATATCTCTTCTATACTCTAGTAACTGCTACTGTCTACTTTGTAGCTATGCAATTCATGCCTTGACAGTCAACAAATCATCTGAACTGTTTTCCAGTGTCTTAACAATTCGCTTAGTATGCCTAGGTACATATATCACAGTTAATGAAATGCATATGTTATCTTTGCTTTTTGTAGAACCCGAATACAAGTTCAAAGTAGAGAGAGACAACTTTTTCCCTAAACCAACGGTAAGCAAGTTCTTATTTCAGATGCCCTTGTGCGCAGAATGCTATAACAATGCTTGGGGTTTCATAAATGTGGCATGTAAGGACTTATCATGGATACCATGCATGCAGGTTGACGGTGGTGTTATAAGGTTTAAAATAAAGGATGCTGGGGAGTATCCGCCTGTTAGTTCTAACAAAACTTTTTTTCAATGGTGAGTCAGACTGCATGCATGAGTTTCCTCCTTGTTTTTCCATTAACCGTCAGTTGTTGGTGCTAGCCATTAAGACTTGCCTGTTCCCTTGCATTCCAGGTGAACTCCGCGTTCAATGGGAAGCGCAAGATGCTTCGGAAATCACTTCAACACCTGTATTCTTCAACAGTCCCACAGCCTTCACCGCAACATAATTGGTGGCACAGCTTCAGCCCACGGTGTCCTTGCATGGATGATCATAGTGATTGTGCTATAAGTTCAAAACCAATGATAATGTGCAGGGCATGATTTGCTCGCACAAGAATTGCAGTTCTTTTCCTTATCGTAGATAGCATCCCTGCAAGAGGGAAGATACGCGGGCGTTGCATGTGTATAATTTACTGCAACTATCTATCCTCTTGTACTAATCTTCTCAAGTTGGAGGCAGAAATGTAGAGATCAAATATCCTCTTGTACATTTCTGACTTGGCATTGTTGACGATTTCCCGACCTCTTTTCCCCCCTGTCAATATGAGTTTCTAAGGGGAAAACACTATTTCTACAGATAACTTACCAATATTGATCCTTGCAAGTGCACCTTGTATACAAATTTTTCTATTTATGCCTATTAGTTTAGGAGAAAAGCACAACTTAGTGCACTATTTAAATTATGATTCGCAATATCTGCATTATGTCGAAAATAATTGGTCTTTATTTGAAATCAGTAAGAAGTTGGCTATCTTATAGATTAAATACATTTTCATAAACACTGGTTAGAAATGACATTTGCTATGTTTTGTGTGAACAAGTTCATTGCAAATTCTTTATGCTCTAATTTGCATATACTGGTTGTTGCAGCTGTATGATATTAGTGGGAAGATCCCTGAAGTACACTTGAACACTAAGATGTCAATTGATGCCATTTTATCATGCATGTATTGAATATGTACATTCAGTTGCAGGTGTCTTGGATGCTTGTAGAGACAAACATACACGGATGTAACTTGTGTAGCTTTAGTTGTATTTCTCCTTCATTTGCTCTGCAAATGTTCATCTTAGTTTCTTTCTCTTACAACATTTATTGTGTTACAGCATTTCTTTCTCTTACGATGAAGCAGCTGAAGAAGGCTACAGGAGAGGAGAGGACTCCAAGAGATCATCCGATGCGCGTCGAAGGGTACACTTGTGGCATCGAGGGCTGCTGGATGAGCTTCGACACGAAAAGGGAACTGTCCCTGCATGAGCGTGACTTGTGTGCTCTAGATGATTGTTAAGATGGTCAAAACTATGCTTCCTCTAGGTTAATGTGTTTGTCAACTTGCGTTCAATGTATGTGCATGTTTATAAACATATTTTCATTATGGTGTCATATGTGTTTATCTTGAATCTTCTTGTGGGTGTGAGGATAATAATTGAATATTTTTAGAGCTGGTAGTATAACCTGTGGTGCACCATGAGCTATACTAATGGCACACCTGGGAGGCATACTAATGGCACACCTGGGAGGCATACTAATGGCGCACCTGGGAGGCATACTAATGGCGCACCTGGGAGACATACTAATGTCGCACCTGGGAGGCATACTAATGGCGCACCTGGGAGGCATACTAATGGCGCATCATGAGCTATACTAATGGCACACCACCTGGTGCGCCATTAGTATACAAGATACTAATGGCGCACCTATGGGGCCATTAGTAAAAAATTCTAATGGCGTGATGCTAGTGGCGCACCTATAGTGCGCCATTAGTAGCCAAAACAGGTGGGCCACTAGCAGGCCTTTTCCTAGTAGTGTATGACCCGACAACCCCAGAGTGACAATAGCCGGAACCACTCCCGGAGATGACCATAGTATGAGGAGTTCATGTATTCACCAAGTGTTAATGTGTTGGTCCGGTTCTTTATTAAAAGGAGAACCTTAATATCCCGTAGTTTCCATTAGGACCCCGCTGTCACGGGAGGGATGGACAATAGATGTCATGAAAGTTCTTTTCCCTAAGCACGTATGACTACATACAAAATACATGCCTACATTAGATTGACGAACTGGAGCTAGTTACTTATCTCTCCATGTTATAATTGTTGCATGATGAATAACATCTGGCATAATCATCCATCACCGGTCCAATGCCTACGAGTCTTTTACTACTGGTCCTTGCTGTTACTTTGCTGCTACTGTTGTTACTTTGCAGCTACTGGTTACTGTTGCTACTGCTGCTATCATACTACCTTGCTACTGATACTTTGCTGCAGATGCTAAATCTTTCAGGTGTGGTTGAATTGACAACTCAACTGCTAATACTTGAAAATATTCTTTGGCTTCCCCTTGAGTCGAATCAATAAATTTGGGTTGAATACTCTACCCTCGAAAACTGTTGCGATCCCCTATACTTGTGGGTTATCAAGACTATTTTCTGGCGCCGTTGCGGGGGAAGCACAACTATATTCTTTGAGTCACTTGGGATTTACGTCTGCTGGTCACTATGAGGAATCCGATAGATCCAAGAACTAAAGTCTTGCCCTCAACTACGAGGACATGTAAGGAACTGCCATCTAGCTCTGCACTTGATTCACCTTCAGTTATGAGTAAGTTTGCGTCACCACCTCCTGCTAGAAATCTAGATATGTTGCCTGTGCTTGATGATGCTACTTCTGCTGCCCATGATGCTTATGATGATGCTATGCTTGATACTGCTTTGCCACTAGGTGCATTCCTTGATGCACAAATTGCTAGAGTTGCTGCTAGATGTGATGATACTTCTGAAACTGCTGATGCTATTGAAGTAGAACCTGCTGTTTTGCCTGCTAGAACTAGCTCTCCTAGAAATGAATTGCCTGATATGCCCGAGCGTTATGTTATGGAGGGAGAGATTGCTGAGGATTTTCTTGTGTGTAAGGATAGCTATGATGTTGAGAAATTACTGCTCAAGTGGAAAGAAAAATTTCTGAACGCTAGGATGAAATACGACCCGAAGTTTGCTACTTCGCCTATCTTTGTGACCGACAAGGATTATGAATTCTCTGTCGACCCTGAGTTAATCACTCTGGTCGAATCTGATCCTTTTCGCAGTTATGAGTCCGAAACGGTTGTAGCCCATCTTACCAAACTGCACGATATAGCCACCCTATTCACTAGTGAGGAAAAGATCCGCCACTACTATATCCTCAAGCTGTTTCCTTTCTCGCTAAAGGATGATGCTAATGTTGGGGAAACGTCGCATGGGAAACAAAAATTTTCCTACGCGCACGAAGACCTATCATGGTGATGTCCATCTATGAGAGGGGATGAGTGATATACGTACCCTTGTAGATCGTACAGCAGAAGCGTTAGAGAACGCGGTTGATGTAGTGGAACGTCCTCAAGTCCCTCGATCCGCCCCGCGAACAATCCCGCGATCAGTCCCACGATCTAGTACCGAACGGACGGCACCTCCGCGTTCAGCACACGTACAGCTCGACGATGATCTCGGCCTTCTTGATCTAGCAAGAGAGACGGAGAGGTAGAAGAGTTCTCCGGCAGCGTGACGGCGCTCCGGAGGTTGGTGATGACCTTGTCTCAGCAGGGCTCCGCCCGAGCTCCGCAGAAACGCGATCTAGAGGAAAAACTATGGAGGTATGTGGTCGGGCAGCCGTGAGAAAGTCATCTCAAATCTGCCCTAAAAGCCCCATATATATAGGAGGAGGGAGGGGGACCTTGCCTTGGGGTCCAAGGGACCCTCAAGGGGTCGGCCGAGCCAAGGGGGGGACTCCCCCCCCCAAACCGAGTTGGACTTGGTTTGGTGGGAGGAGTCCCCCTCCCTTCCCACTTCTTCCCTCTTTTTTTTTCTTTTCCTTTGATTTTCTTCTCTTGGCGCATAGGCCCCCTTGGGGCTGTCCCACCAGCCCACTAAGGGCTGGTGTGTCTCCCCAAAGCCTATGGGCTTCCCCGGGGTGGGTTGCCCCCCCGGTGAACTCCCGGAACCCATTCGTCATTCCCGGTAACTCCGAAAACCTTCCGGTAATCAAATGAGGTCATCCTATATATCAATCTTCGTTTTCGGACCATTCCGGAAACCCTCGTGACGTCCGTGATCTCATCCGGGACTCCGAACAACATTCGGTAACCAACCATATAACTCAAATACGCATAAAACAACGTCGAACCTTAAGTGTGCAGACCCTGCGGGTTCGGGAACTATGTAGACATGACCCGAAAGACTCTTCGGTCAATATCCAATAGCGGGACCTGGATGCCCATATTGGATCCTACATATTCTACGAAGATCTTATCGTTTGAACCTCAGTGCCAAGGATTCGTATAATCCCGTATGTCATTCCCTTTGTCCTTCGGTATGTTACGTGCCCGAGATTCGATCGTCAGTATCCGCATACCTATTTCAATCTCGTTTACCGGCAAGTCTCCTTACTCGTTCCGTAATACAAGATCCCGCAACTTACACTAAGTTACATTGCTTGCAAGGCTTGTGTGTGATGTTGTATTACCGAGTCGGCCCCGAGATACCTCTCCGTCACACGGAGTGACAAATCCCAGTCTCGATCTATACTAACTCAATGAACACCTTCGGAGATACCTGTAGAGCATCTTTATAGTCACCCAGTTACGTTGCGACGTTTGATACACACAAAGCTTTCCTCCGGTGTCCGTGAGTTATATGATCTCATGGTCATAGGAACAAATACTTGACACGCAGAAAACAGTAGCAACAAAATGACACGATCAACATGCTACGTCTATTAGTTTGGGTCTAGTCCATCACATGATTCTCCTAATGATGTGATCCCGTTATCAAGTGACAACACTTGCCTATGGCCAGGAAACCTTGACCATCTTTGATCAACGAGCTAGTCAACTAGAGGCTTACTAGGGACAGTGTTTTGTCTATGTATCCACACAAGTATTGTGTTTCCAATCAATACAATTATAGCATGGATAATAAACGATTATCATGAACTAAGAAATATAATAATAACTAATTTATTATTGCCTCTAGGGCATATTTCCAACAGTCTCCCACTTGCACTAGAGTCAATAATCTAGTTCACATCATCATGTGATTCCAACGAATCCAACACCCATATAGTTATGGGGTCTGATCACGTCTTGCTCGTGAGAGAGGTTTTAGTCAACGGTTCTGAAACTTTCAGATTCGTGCGTTCTTTACAAATCTTTATGTCATCTTATAGATGCTGCTACTACGTGCTATTCGGAAATGCTCCAAATATCTACTCTACTATACGAATCCGTTTCACTACTCATAGTTATCCGGATTAGTGTCAAAGCTTGCATTGACGTAACCCTTTACGACAAACTCTTTAACCACCTCCATAATCGAGAAAAATTCCTTAGTCCATTAGTTACTAAGGATAAATTTCGACCGCTGCTAGTGATTCAATCATGGATCACTCTCTGTACCTCTCAACATACTTTGAGTCAAGGCACACTTCAGGTGCGGTACACAGCATGGCACACTTTAGATTCTACAGCTAAGGCATAGAAGACGACCTTCGTCTATTCTCTTTATTCTGCCGTGGTCGGGTTTTGAGTCTTACTCAAATTCACACCTCACAACGCAACCAAGAACTCCTTTGCTGGTCTATTTTGAACTCTTTCAAAAACTTGTCAAGGCATGCATCTTGTTGAAACTTCTATTAAGTCCTTTCGATCTATCTCCATAGATCTTTGATGCTCAACGTTCAAGTAGCGTAATCCAGGTACTCCTTTGAAAACTTCTTTCAGACAACCTTCTATGCTTTACAGAAATTCTGCATTACTTCTGATCCACAATATGTCAACCACATATACCTATCAGAAATTCTATAGTGCTCCCACTCACTTCTTTGGAAATACAAGTTTCTCATAAACCTTGTACAAACCCAAAATCTTTGATCATATCATCAAAGTGTATATTCCAACTCCGAGATGCTTGCACCAGTCCATTGAAGGATCGCTGGAGCTTGCATACTTGCTAGTATCTTTAGGATCGACAAAACCTTCTGGTTGTATCACATACAATGTTTGCTCAAGGAAACTGTCGAGAAAACAATGTTTTGACATCCTACGTGCAATATTTCATAAATAATGCATCAACAACAAACATAATTCTAACAGACCTTTAGCATCGCTACGAGTGAGAAAGTCTCATCATAGTCAACTGTTTGATCTTGTCGAAAACATCTTTGCGACAAGTCGAGCTTTTCTTAATAGTGACTTATCACCATCATCGTCTGTCTTCTTTTAAAGATCCATCTTTACTCAATAGTCTTATGACCATCAAGTAGTTCTTTCAAAGTCTACACTTTGTTTTCATACATGGATCCTCTCTCGGATTTCATGGCTTCCAGCCATTTGTCGGAATCTGGGCCCACCATCGCTTTCTCCATAACTCGTAGGTTCACAGTTGCTCAACAACATGACCTCCAAGACAGGGTTACCGTACCACTCTATAGTAGTATGCGACCTTGTCAACCTACGAGGTTTGTAGTAACTTGATTCGAAGCTCAATGATCACCATCATCAGCTTCCACTTCAATTGGTGTAGGCGCCACATGAACAACTTCCTGCGCCCTGCTACACACTGGTTGAAGTGATGGTTCAATAACCTTATCAAGTTCTACTACCCTCCCACTCAATTCTTTCGAGAGAAACCTTTCCTCGAGAAAGGACCCGTTTCTAGAAACAAACACTTTGCTTTCGGATCTGAGATAGGAGATGTACCCAACTGTTTTGGATATCCTATGAAGATGCATTTATCCGCTTTGGGTTCGAGTTTATCAGACTGAAACTTTTTCACATAAGTGTCGAAGCCCCAAACTTTCAAGAAACAACAGTTTAGATTTCTCTAAACCTTAGTCTATACTGTGTCATCTCAACGGAAATACGCGGTGCCCTATTTAAAGTGAGTGCGGTTGTCTCTAATGCATAACCCATAAACGATAGTGGTAATTCGATAAGAGACATCATAGTATGCACCAACCAAATAGTGCGTGGCTATGACGTTCAGACACATCATCACACTATGATGTTCCAGGTGGCATGAACTGCAAAACAATTTCCACATTGTCTTAACTGCGTACCAAAACTCGTAACTCAGATATTCATTTCCATGATCATATCGTAGACAGTTTATCCTCTTGTTACGACGAACTTCACTCTGAAACGGAATTGAACTTTTCAACATTTCAGATTTTTGATTCATTAAGTAAATACTCCTGTATCTACTCAAATCATCAGTGAAGTAAGAACATAATGATATCCACTACGTGCCTCAGCACCCATTGGACTGCATACATCAAAATGTATTACTTCCAACAAGTTACTATCTTATTTCATCTCAATGAAAACAAGGCCTTGCTCATGTGGTATGATTCGCATGTCACTAGTGATTCGAAATCAGGTGAGTACAAAGATCCATCAGCATGGAGCCTCTTCATGCAATTTATACTAACATGGCTCAAGCGGCAGTGCCACAAGTAAGTGGTACTATCATCATCAACTCGTATCTTTTGGCACCAATATCATGAACATGTGTAACACTACGATCGAGATTCAATAAACCATTGAAGGTGATTATTCAAGAAAATAGAGTAACCATTATTCTCTTTAAATGAATAATCGTATTGCAATAAACACGATCCAATCATGTTCATGCTTAACGCAAGCACCAAACAACAATTATTTAGGTTTAACACCAATCCCGATGGTAGAGGGAGCGTGCGATGTTTGATCATATCAATCTTGGAAACACTTCCAACACGTATCGTCACCTCGCCTTTAGCTAGTCTCCGTTTATGCCGTAGCTTTCATTTCGCGTCACTAATCACTTAGCAACCGAACCGATATCCAATACCCTCGTGCTACTAGGAGTACTAGTAAAGTACACATCAACATCATGTATATCAAATACACTTCTTTCGACTTTTGCCAGCCTTCTTATCTACCAAGTATCTTGAGTTGCTCCGCCTCAGTGATTGTTCCCCTCATTACAGAAGCACTTAGTCTCGGGTTTGGGTTTAATCTTGGGTCTCTTCATTAGTGCAGCAACTGTTTTGCCGTTTCACGAAGTATCCCTTCTAGCCCTTGCCTTTCTTGAAACTTAGTGGTTTTACAAACCATCAACTATTGATGCTCCTTCTTGATTTCTACTTTCGCAGTGTCAAACATCGCGAATCGCTCAAGGATCATTGTATGTATCCTTGATATGTTATAGTTCATCACGAAGCTCTCACAGCTTGGTGGCAGTGACTTTGGAGAACTATCACTATCTCATCTGGAAGATTAACTCCCACTTGATTCAAGCGATTTTCGTACTCAGACAATCTGAGCACATGCTCAATGATTGAGCCTTTTCTCCTGTGCTTTGTGGACAAAGAATCTTGTCGAAGGTCTCGTACCTCTTAACAAGGGCGCAAGCATGAAATCACAATTTCATCTCTTTAGAACATCACTTATGTTCCGTGACGTTTTACAACGTTTTCGGCGCCTTGCTTCTAAGCCATTAAGTATTTTTGTACTAAACTATCGTGTAGTCATCAGAAACGTGTATGTCGGATGTTCACAGCATCCACAGACGACGCTCGAGGTGCAGCACAACAAGTGGTGCATTAAGGACATAAGCCTTCTATGCAGCAACGAGGACAATCCTCGGTTTTACAGACTCAGTCTGCAAAGTTTGCTACTATCAACTTTCAACTAAATTTTCTCTAGGAACATATAAAATAGTAGAGCTATAGCGCAAGCTACATCGTAATTCGCAAAGACCATTATACTATGTTCATGACAATTAGTTCAATTAATCATATTACTTAAGAACTCCCACTCAAAAAGTACATCTCTCTAGTCATTTGAGTGGTACATGATCCAAATCCACTATCTCAAGTCCGATCATCACGTGAGTCGAGAATAGTTTCAGTGGTAAGCATCTCTATGCTAATCATATCAACTATACGATTCATGCTCGACCTTTCGGTCTCATGTGTTCCGAGGCCATGTCTGCACATGCTAGGCTCATCAAGCTTAACCCGAGTGTTCCGCGTGCGCAACTGTTTTGCACCCGTTGTATGTGAACATTGAGTCTATCACACCCGATCATCATGTGGTGTCTCGAAACGACGAACTGTAGCAACGGTGCACAGTCGGGGAGAACACAATTTCGTCTTGAAATTTTAGTGAGAGAGCACCTCATAATGCTACCGTCGTTCTAAGCAAAATAAGGTGCATAAAAGGATTAACATCACATGCAATTTATAAGTGACATGATATGGCCATCATCACGTGCTTCTTGATCTCCATCACCAAAGCACCGGCACAATCTTCTTGTCACCGGCGTCACACCATGATCTCCATCATCATGATCTCCATCAATGTGTCGCCATCGGGGTTGTCATGCTACTCATGCTATTACTACTAAAGCTACGTCCTAGCAAAATAGTAAACACATCTGCAAGCACAAACGTTAGTTATAAAGACAACCCTATGGCTCCTGCCGGTTGCCGTACCATCGACGTGCAAGTCGATATTTCTATTACAACATGATCATCTCATACATCCAATATATCACATCACATCGTTGGCCATATCACATCACAATCATACCCTGCAAAAACAAGTTAGACGTCCTCTAATTTTGTTGTTGCATGTTTTACGTGGTGACCAAGGGTATCTAGTAGGATCGCATCTTACTTACGCAAACACCACAACGGAGATATATGAGTTGCTATTTAACCTCATCCAAGGACCTCCTCGGTCAAATCCGATTCAACTAAAGTTGGAGAAACCGTCACTTGCCAGTCATCTTTGAGCAAAGGGGGTTACTCGTAACGATGAAACCAGTCTCTCGTAAGCGTACGAGTAATGTCGGTCCAAGCCGCTTCAATCCAACAATACCGCGGAATCAAGAAAAGACTAAGGAGGGCAGCAAAACGCACATCACCGCCCACAAAAACCTTTGTGTTCTACTCGAGAAGACATCTACGCATGAACCTAGCTCTGATACCACTGTTGGGGAACGTCGCATGGGAAACAAAAACTTTCCTACGCGCACGAAGACCTATCATGGTGATGTCCATCTACGAGAGGGGATGAGTGATCTACGTACCCTTGTAGATCGTACAGCAGAAGCGTTAGAGAACGCGGTTGATGTAGTGGAACGTCCTCACGTCCCTCGATCCGCCCCGCGAACAATCCCGCGATCAGTCCCACGATCTAGTACCGAACGGACGGCACCTCCGCGTTCAGCACACGTACAGCTCGACGATGATCTCGGCCTTCTTGATCTAGCAAGAGATACGGAGAGGTAGAAGAGTTCTCCGGCAGCGTGACGGTGCTCCGGAGGTTGGTGATGACCTTGTCTCAGCAGGGCTCCGCCCGAGCTCCGCAGAAACGCGATCTAGAGGAAAAACTATGGAGGTATGTGGTCGGGCAGCCGTGAGAAAGTCGTCTCAAATCTGCCCTAAAAGCCCCATATATATAGGAGGAGGGAGGGGGACCTTGCCTTGGGGTCCAAGGGACCCTCAAGGGGTCGGCCGAGCCAAGGGGGGGACTCCCCCCCCCCAAACCGAGTTGGACTTGGTTTGGTGGGAGGAGTCCCCCTCCCTTCCCACTTCTTCCCTCTTTTTTTTTTCTTTTCCTTTGATTTTCTTCTCTTGGCGCATAGGCCCCCTTGGGGCTGTCTCACCAGCCCACTAAGGGCTGGTGTGTCTCCCCAAAGCCTATGGGCTTCCCCGGGGTGGGTTGCCCCCCCCCCCCCCGGTGAACTCCCGGAACCCATTCGTCATTCCCGGTAACTCCGAAAACCTTCCGGTAATCAAATGAGGTCATCCTATATATCAATCTTCGTTTCCGGACCATTCCGGAAACCCTCGTGACGTCCGTGATCTCATCCGGGACTCCGAACAACATTCGGTAACCAACCATATAACTCAAATACGCATAAAACAACGTCGAACCTTAAGTGTGCAGACCCTGCGGGTTCGAGAACTATGTAGACATGACCCGAAAGACTCTTCGGTCAATATCCAATAGCGGGACCTGGATGCCCATATTGGATCCTACATATTCTACGAAGATCTTATCGTTTGAACCTCAGTGCCAAGGATTCGTATAATCCCGTATGTCATTCCCTTTGTCCTTCGGTATGTTACGTGCCCGAGATTCGATCGTCAGTATCTGCATACCTATTTCAATCTCGTTTACAGGCAAGTCTCTTTACTCGTTCCGTAATACAAGATCCCGCAACTTACACTAAGTTACATTGCTTGCAAGGCTTGTGTGTGATGTTGTATTACCGAGTCGGCCCCGAGATACCTCTCCGTCACACGGAGTGACAAATCCCAGTCTCGATCTATACTAACTCAACGAACACCTTCGGAGATACCTGTAGAGCATCTTTATAGTCACCCAGTTACGTTGCGACGTTTGATACACACAAAGCATTCCTCCGGTGTCCGTGAGTTATATGATCTCATGGTCATAGGAACAAATACTTGACACGCAGAAAACAGTAGCAACAAAATGACACGATCAACATGCTACGTCTATTAGTTTGGGTCTAGTCCATCACATGATTCTCCTAATGATGTGATCCGTTATCAAGTGACAACACTTGCCTATGGCCAGGAAACCTTGACCATCTTTGATCAACGAGCTAGTCAACTAGAGGCTTACTAGGGACAGTGTTTTGTCTATGTATCCACACAAGTATTGTGTTTCCAATCAATACAATTATAGCATGGATAATAAACGATTATCATGAACTAAGAAATATAATAATAACTAATTTATTATTGCCTCTAGGGCATATTTCCAACAGCTAAGACCTGGTTCACTTCTCTTGCTCCTGGTTGTGTGCATAGCCCCCAAGATATGGTCTACTACTTCTCTGAAAAATATTTCCCTTCCCATAAGAAGCAAGCTTCCTTGCAGGAAATATACAACTTTGCTCAAGCTGAAGAAGAGAGTCTCCCACAAGCTTGGGGGAGGCTCGTCCAGATACTAAATGCTTTGCCTGATCACCCTCTTGAGAAGAATGAAATACTTGGACTTACCGACGCTTCTAAAGACAACCTAGATAGTTGTGCCGGTTGTGTTTTCAGGGAACGAACCGTAGAACAAGCTAAGATCCTATTGAATAACATCTTGTGCAACGAGAATGCTTGGACTGTTCCCGAACCACCTCCTAAGCCAACTCCGAAGAAAAGAGGTATTCTATTCCTCAGTCCTGAAGATATGCAAGAAGCTAAGAAATCTATGCGAGAGAAAGGCATTAAATCTGAAGATGTCAAAAATCTACCACCAATCGAAAGAGATCCATGGTCTTGATAACCCGATACAAGTAGTAGAAGTAAATTCTCTACGTAGGTTCGATGAGAGTGATATTCCTTTTGATAAACCTGCTAGCTTATGCCTGGATGAATTTGATAACTTTGTTGCCAAACAACAGAGTTTCAATGATTATGTTAGCAGACAATTGGAACAGAATGCTCGTATGCTTAGTCATTTAAGTGCTTGTGTGGACAGAAGTGTCAATGATCTTAAGCTTCTGAATAAACATGCCTCTATGGTTACCTCTCAATGATTTGCTCATTGAGTTGAATGGCAATTCTGTCAGAGTCGTCGCTAGAGGCGGTAGAATGACCCCGGAACGTTTGTATCCTGAGGGTCATCCTAAGAGAATTGAACAAGATTCTCAAGGAGTTAGCACTAGCAACCCTGCTGCTGCTACACCTGAGAGCCCAAACGATGTCTCTGTCTCTGATGCTGAAACACAATCTGGTGATGAACATGAGCCTAATGATAATATCAATAGTGATGTTCATGATGATGCTCAACCTAGCAATGATAAGGATGTGGAGATTGAACCTGTTGTTCTTGATAACCCACAACCTAAGAATAAGAGATACGATAAGAATGACTTTGATGCTAGGAAGCATGGTAAAGAAAGGGAACCATGGGTTCAGAAACCCATGCCCTTTCCTCCCAAACCATCCAAGAAAAAGGATGATGATGATTTTGAGCGATTTGTTGAAATGATCAGACATGTCTTTCTGCAAATGTGTTTGAAAGATATGCTCAAAATGTCTCCGTATGCTAAGTACATGAAGGATATTGTGACTAATAAGAGGAGGATACCTGAGGTTGAGATTTCCACCATGCTTGCTAACTATACCTTCAAGGGTGGAACTCCTAAGAAACTAGGTGATCCCGGTGTGCCCACTATACCTTGATCCATTAAAGGCAACTACATTAAAACTGCGTTATGCGACCTTGGAGTCGGTGTTAGTGTTATGCCTCTCTCTCTTTATCGTAGACTTGAACTGGATAAGTTATCACCCACTGAAATCTCTCTACAAATGGCCGACAAATCAATTGCTTTCCCTATCGGCATTTGCGAGGATGTGCGTGTTGTGGTTGCGAACGTCACTATCTTAACAGACTTTGTTATTCTGGATATTCCTGAGGACGATGCCATGGCAGTCATCCTCGGAAGACCCTTTCTAAACACTGCAGGGGCTGTTATAGATTGCAACAAAGGCAATGTCACTTTCCATGTCAACGGTAATGAGCATACGGTGCACTTTCCGAAGAAACAATATCGAGTACATTGCATGCCTAAACACAAGAGATACGATAAGAACGACTTCGCTGCTAGGTGCGGAATTATTTTGGAATTTATAAAAAATACTGGGCGGAAGAAGTACCAGAGGGGAGCCACCCGGAGGCCACATGCCTGCTAGGCGCGACCTACCCCCCTGGCCGCGCCTAGGGGGCTTGTGGGCTCCCTGTTGGCCCTCTGGCTCCCCTCTTTTGCTATAAGGAGGGTTTCGTTCCAGAAAAAAATCACGAGGAGGCTTTCGGGAGGAATCGCCGCCGCCACGAGGCGGAACTTGACCAGAACCAATCTAGAGCTCCGGCAGGATCGTCCTGCCGGGGAAACTTCTCTCCCGGAGGGGCAAATCGTCGCCATCGTCATCACTAACACTCCTCTCATCGGAGGGGACTCATCACCATCAACATCTTCATCAGCACCATCTCATCTCCAAACCCTAGTTCATCTCTTGTAACCAATCTCTGTCTCGTGACTCCGATTGGTACTTGTAAGGTTGCTAGTAGTGTTAATTACTCTTTGTAGTTGATGCTAGTTGGATTACTCGGTGGAAGATTATATGTTCAGATCTTTGATGCTATACACTACCTCTCTGGTCATGAATATGGTTATGCTTTGTGAGTAGTCACTTTTGTTCCTGAGGACATGGGATAAGTCTTGCTATAAGTAGTCATGTAAATTTGGTATTCGTTCGATATTTTGATGCGTTGTATGTTATTTTTCTTCTAGTGGTGTTATGTGAACGTCGCCTACATAACACTTCACCATTATTTGGGCCTATAGGAAGGCATTGGGAAGTAATAAGTAGATGATGGGTTGCTAGAGTGACAGAAGCTTAAACCCTAGTTTATGCGTTACTTCATAATGGGCTGATTTGGATCCACTAGTTTAATGCTATGGTTAGACTTTGTCTTAATTCTTCTTTCGTAGTTGCGGATGCTTGCGGGAGGGGTTAATCATAATTGGGATGTTTGTCCAAGTAAGGGCAGCACCCAAGCACCGGTGCACCCACATATCAAACTATCAAAGTAGCGAACGCGAATCATATGAACATGATGAAAACTAGCATGACAGAAATTCCCATGTGTCCTGATACGTCTCCATCGTATCTACTTTTCCAAACTATTTTGCCCTTGTTTTGGACTCTAATTTGCATGATTTGAATGGAACTAACCCGGACCGACGCTGTTTTCAGCAGAATTGCTATGGTGTTGTTTTTGTGCAGAAATGAAAGTTCTCGGAACGTTCTGAAAATTTACGGAGAATATTTCTGGAAAATATGAAAAATACCTGCGCAAAGATCCACCGGAGGGGACGGGCCAGTGGGCCACAAGCCCTGTAGCCGCCCCCAATTCCAGCGCTATATATTCCCTTTCGTCCCGAAAAAATCAAGGGAGAAGAGTTCATCGCGTTTCACGATCCAGAGGTGCCGACGATAACCCACAAGTATAGGGGATCAATTGTAGCCTTTATCGATAAGTAAGAGTGTCGAACCCAACGAGGAGCTAAAGGTAGGACAAATATTCCCTCAAGTTCTGTCGACTACCGATACAACTCTATGCACACTTTACGTTCGCTCTACCTAGAACAAGTATGAAACTAGAAGTACTTTGTAGAGTGATAGGATAGGTTTGAAAGAAAGTAAAGAATACGTAAATAAAACTAGGGGCTGGTTACATAAAGAAACAACTACGAGTGTCTAACGAGTGTGGAAAAGTGGTGGTAGGAGTTGCGGAATTGTCCCTAAGCAATTGACTACGTTACTAGATCGATAGCAAGTATCATGTGGGAGAGGCCTCTGCTAGCATGTCATCCCTTACTTGGAATTCTATGCACTTATGATTGGAACTATTAGCAAGCATTCGCAATTACTAACGTTCATTAAGGTAAAACCCAACCATAGCAATAAGATATATTGGTCCCCCTTCAATCCCATATGCATCAATTTCTATGCTAGGTTTGAAGCTTCTATCACTCTAGCATGCCAATACATAGTCCTATCAACATAGAACTAACCCTATGGTCTGATCCACGCGCGCGATCGTATGATGGGCACCAAAGGACATGAACATAACCACAAGCAAATTAAACCAATCATAGCAATTCATCAATCATCGATAGGACAATGATAATCTACTTAGACATCATAGGATAGCAACACATCATTGGATAATAATATGTAGCATAAAGCACCATGTTCAAGTAGAGGGTACAGCAGGTTGCGGGAGAGTGAACCGCTGAATATAGATGGGGAAGATGATGGAGATGTTGGTGAAGATGACGGAGGTGTTGGTGTAGATCGCCGTCACACGATGATGTCTGTGGCGGCGTTCCGGCGCCGCCGGGAGAGAGGGGGAGAGAGATCCCCCCTCCTTCTTCTTCTTCCTTGACCTCCTCCCTAGATGGGAGAAGGGTTTCCCCTCTGGTCCATGGTCTCCATGGCGGCGGAGGGGCGAGAGCCCCTCCGAGATTGGATCTCTCTCTCTGTGTCCTTCTGTTTCTGCGCTCCCAGATTCTGCGTTCCACCGTTTCTTAAATTCCCGGAGATCCGTAACTCTGATTGGGCTGAAATTTTAACACTATTTTATTCCGTATATTAACTTTCTTCCGACGAAAGAAGGGCTCCAACCTCCTTAAGGAGTGGCCACAAGCCTGCCTGCCGCGGGCCCATCCCTTGGCCACGGCGACACGGCTTGTGGGCACTCCGTGCATCGCATCACGTTGATTCTTCTTCCCAAAAATCATAAATATTCCAAATAAAATCCCTGTAAGTTTTTATTATGTTTGGACTTCATTTGGTATGGATATTCTGCGAAACAAAAAACATGTAACAAACAGGAACTGGCACTGGGCACTAGATCAATATGTTAGTCCCAAAAATAGTATAAAAAGTTGCCAAAAGTATATGAAAGTTGTAGAATATTGGCATGAAACAACCAAAAATTATAGATACGACGGAGACGTATCAGCATCCCCAAGCTTAATTCCTGCTCGTCCTCGAGTAGGTAAATGATAAAAAAGATAATTTTTGATGTGGAATGCTACCTAGCATAATCTTGATCATATAATCTAATCATGGCATGAATACTAAAACACGAGTGATTCGAAGCAATAGTCTATCATTTGTCATAAAGAAATAATATTTCAAGCATACTAACAAAGCAATCATGTCTTATCAAAATATCATGGCCAAAGAAAGTTATCCCTACAAAATCATATAGTCTGGCTATGCTCCATCTTCCCCACACAACGTATTTAAATCATGCACAACCCGGTTTTAGCCAAGCAATTGTTTCATACTTTAGTGTTCTCGAACTTTTTCAACTTTCACGCAATATATGAGCGTGAGCCATGGACATAGCACTATAGGTGGAATAGAATTTGGTGGCCGTGGAGAAGACAAAAAAGGAGGAGATAGTCTCACATCAACTAGGAGCATCAACGGGCTATGGAGATGCCCATCAATAGATATCAATGTGAGTGAGTAGGGATTGCCACGCAACGGATGCACTAGAGCTTATAAGTGTATGAAAGCTCACAAAAGAAACTAGTGGGTGTGCACCCAACTTGCTTGCTCACGAAGACCTAGGGCAATTTTGAGGAAGCCCATCATTGGAATATACAAGCCAAGTTATATGATGAAAATTTCCCACTAGTATATGGAAGTGACAACATAGGAGACTCTCTGTCATGAAGATCATAGTGCTATTTGAAGCACAAGTGTGGAAAGAGGATAGTAGCAATTGTCCCTTCTCTCTTTTCTCTCATTTTTTTGTGGGCTCATTGGCCTCTTTTTTTAATATTTTTTATTTTATTTTGGTGGGCATCTTTGGCCTCTTTTTTGTAAATGGGCTTCGCTGGCCTATTTTATTTCCTCACATGGGATAATTCTCTATTAATAATGATCATCACACTTACAACTCAATACTTAGAGCAATGATGACTCTATATGAAATGCCTTCGGTAGTGTACCGTGACAATGATCTAGCATAGCAATGACATCAAAAAACGGACAAGCCATGGAAACATCATGCTAGCTATCTTACGATCATGCAATGGCAATAGGGAAGTGGTGGCACATGTCATGAGACGGAACAATGGTAGTTGCATGGCAATATATCTAGGAATGGCTATGAAAATGCCATAATAGGTAGTCATGGTGGCTGTTTTGCGGAAGGCTATATGGTGGGTGTAATGCACCGGCGAAAGTTGCGCGGTACTAGAGAGGCTAGCAATGGTGAAGGGTGAGAGTGCGTATAATCCATGGGCTCAACATTAGTCATAAAGAACTCACATACTTATTGCAAAAGTCTATTAGTCATCGAAACAAGGTACTACACGCATGCTCCTAGGGGGAAGGTTGGTAGGAGTTAACCATCGCGCGATCCCGATCTCCACACAAAGGATGACAATCAATAAATAAATCATGCTCCGACTTCATCACATAACGGTTCACCATACGTGCATGCTACGGGAATCACAAACCTTAACACAAGTATTTCTATGAATACACAATTACTCACTAGCATGACTCTAATATCACATATTCATGTCGCAAAACTATTGCAAGGAATCAAACATATCATATTCAGTGATCTACAAGTTTTATGTAGGATTTTATGACTAACCATGTGAATGACCAACTCCTGTTAACTCTCTAAATAGGTATAAGTGAAGCATGATAGTTTAATTCTTTCTACAAAAGATATGCCCCGCTCTAACAAATATAAGTGAAGCAAAAGAGCATTCTACAAATGGCGGTTTTCTATGTGTAGGGAAGCAGGCAATCCAAACTTTGAAAGATATAAGTGAAGCACAAGAAACATTCTATAAAGCCAGCCAAGAACTATCTCATACCAGCATGGTGCATAAAATAAAAAAGGAAAAATAAACACAAAAGACGCTCCAAGCATGTGACGAATTAAAATATAGCTCCGAGTAATATTACCGATAGATTGTAGACGAAAGAGGGGATGCCTTCCGGGGCATCCCCAAGCTTAGACACTTGAGTCTTCCTTAAATATTACCTTGGGGGTGCCTCGGTCATCCCCAAGCTTAGGCTCTTGCCTCTCCTTATTCCTTCATCCATCGTGCTCTCACCCAAAACTTGAAAACTTCAATCACACAAAACTCAACAAAACTTCGTGAGACCCGTTAGTATAATAAAATAAATCACCACTTCAAGTAGTGTTGTGAACTCATTCTAAATTCATATTAGCATTATATCTACTGTAATCCAACTTCACCATGGTTCATACCCCCCGATACTACCCATAGATTCATCAAAATAAGAGAATAATGCATAGAAAACAGAATCTGTCAAAACAGAATAGTTTGTAGCAATCTGTATACTCCGTGGACTTCTGATATCTCAAAAATTCTGAACAATTACGAACGTCTGGAAAATTTGCATATCAATCAGCAGAAAAAAGAATCAACTCAAAATCTCTTCCATAATAAAAATGAAAATTAATTTCGTGAGCAGAAAGTTTCTGTCTTTTCTCAGCGTGATCAAACAACTATCACCCAAACTAATCGTAAAGGCTTTGCTTGGCACATTATTTTTAAAATACAAAGGAATTGTACAAGGGTATAATTATTTTTTTGAGAAACTTCCATGAAAAATTCTATATTGTTTCCATGAGCATGAACACAAGTGTTCAAGGTCGACCCTCACTTCCACAATGCATCACCTTTCAATCACTTCTGTTTTTGAAATTTTTTTAAGTTCCCTCTATATTTTTTTAAACTAAATAAAAGCACTCAACAGAAATAAATGACTCTCTAAAACTTCCGGGTTGTCTCACAGGAAGCGCTTTCTTTAAAGCCATTAAGCTAGGCATAAAGTGCTCAAGTAATGGATCCACCCGGATCCCAAGGTATATCAAAGCCAATTTTAATTAGCAATGATTTGAAATTTAGTAGTGAGCACAAGGTAACATATATCATGCAATCACGAAGTCTACCTCTCTTCCTATGCATTGTCATGTCATAAAAGAACAATTCATGCACACCAAGTAAATGCCAATACATAGCATAAGCAGTTTCTTGCAATTTTATCGTATTGGAAACATAGAGAGGTGGAGATGTAGTTCCTCTCTCATAATAATTGCAAGTAGGAGCAGCAAGCACATGCATATTATATTCATCAAAATCATCATGTGTAACATAAGGAACTATAGCTAGCTCATATTCATAAGCATCATCAATATTGGCATCATGGCCACAAGCATAGCAAGCATCAAGTTCATCAAAAAGGGATATTTCAAACGAATCCAAGGGATCATAGCATTCATCCTTCGGTAAGAACGAAGGTAAATTAAATAATGTATGAGTAGAAGAGTTACTCTCATTAGAAGGTGGACACCGGTAGCTAGCCCTCTCTTCCTCCTTTTGTTCTTCGCTCTCCTCTTAATCTTTTTCATGTAATGAGCTCACAATTTCAGCATTTTCTTCTTCCATAGTTTCCTGCAAAATAATAGTCTCTTCTTGGGAAGCATAGGATTTCTCCTTAAATCGTTCAATATGGGCATTATATTCATAATTAGTATAACAATAACGAAGCATAGCCAAATTTTCAGATTGGTAAGGAGCATCATCATTATCATCACACCTTTTAAACAGAGCCTCAATTTCATAAGCACCCATAAAAGCAACAAACTCTTCTATTTGATCCACATCATAGTAATCATATATACCATTAGCATAAGAAGCCAAGGTTCTATGATCATTAAATTCACAAGAAAAGGGAAGGTGTGGAGCCTTCATCCTAGAGCAACAAGTAACACCATATCTCTTGCATAGTTCCCAAGCATACCATTTCAACAAATGGATTTGATCGCATAAAAGTTTCCCTTTTTGAGTCAAGCGATAATCCCCAAAGTATTCACGTTGGTCCAACGTGTATCCCGTTATATAATTGAATGGGGCTTTCTCAGGATTATTACAGAAGTGCATAATATTTTCCACATAACGAGCCTCGAGGGTTTTAGGAGGTTCCCCATCTCCATGAGTAGCAAGTACACCTAATTTTTTTGGTATTTCGTGTTCCATATCCATAACTAAAGATAGAGAACAACTTAGAACAGCAAATAAATCTACTTAGTGATAACAAAAACAAGCACACACGAGGATATTCACCCCACGCTATTGCTCCCTGGCAACGGCGCCAGAAAAAGGTCTTGATAACCCACAAGTATAGGGGATCAATTGTAGCATTTCTCGATAAGTAAGAGTGTCGAACCCAACGAGGAGCTAAAGGTAGGACAAATACAGGCTGAACACACAGGACATGCTGGAACGGCGTCACTGGAAAGTTTCTGATACTAATCTTTGTGTGTTATGTCATGCCCGAGTCAAGGAAGACAGAGATCATTTATTTTTCACATGCCTGTTCAGTATCAGGGTTTGGAACTACTTACAGATCAGTTGGCAGGGGTCTTCTATGTGGACGGCTACTGCTGCAGCTCGAAAGAACTTCCCCCATCCGTTCTTTGCTGAGGTGGTTTTCACTGCCTGTTGGAATATCTGGACCACCAGAAATGCAAAAGTTTTCAACCAGGCACAGCCGAAGTTCAGGAAATGGAGAGCTGGATTTATCCATGATATTTCTTTATTAGCTCATAGAATTAAGGCTAGTTTCAGGGATGATCGCCTTAAGTGGATTTCCTTTTTGCCTCCTTGAGGTCTGTATCTCCCTGTTCCCCCCCTCTCTCTGTACATTCCATACCACCTCTTGTACATACAGTTTTCTTAGTTGCAATACAGAAAATGGCTGTGGGGGTTTTTCCCTACAGTAGCCGGTCAAAAAAAAAGGTAGGACAAATATTCCCTCAAGTTCTATCGACCATCGATACAACTCTATGCACACTTTACATTCGCTTTACCTAGAACAAGTATTAAACTATAAGTACTTTGTAGGAGTGATAGGATAGGCTTGCAAGAAAGTAAAGAACACGTAAATAAAACTAGGGGCTGGTTAGATAAAGAAACAACTACGAGTGTCTAACGAGTGTGGAAAAGTGGTGGTAGGAGTTGCGGAATTGTCCCTAAGCAATTGACTACGTTACTAGATTGATAGCAAGTATCATGTGGGAGAGGCCTCTGCTAGCATGTCATCCCTTACTTGGAATTTTATGCACTTATGATTGGAATTATTAGCAAGCGTCTGCAACTACTAACGTTCATTAAGGTAAAACACAACCATAGAAATAAGATATGTTGGTCCCCCTTCAATCCCATATGCATCAATTTCTATGCTAGGTTTGAAGCTTCCGTCACTCTAGCCTGCCAATACATAGTCCTATCAACATACAACTAACCCTATGGTGTGATCCACGCGCGCGATCATATGGATTGAAGACGAAAGAGGGGACGCCTTCCCGGGGCATCCCCAAGCTTAGGCTTTTTGGTGTCCTTGAATTTGGCTTGGGGTGCCTTGGGCATCCCCAATATTTGAGCTCTTTCCACTCCTTATCTCTTTGTCCATGAGAACGTCACCCAAAACATGAAAACTTCACAACACAAAACTTAAACAGAAACTTGTGATAACATTAGCACAAGAAAACAAACTACCACTTCTTTTGGTACTGTAGCAAACTTGAATTCCATCTATATTGATGATCAGCTACTGTATTCTCACTTTTCCATGGCTAGTACCCCCCGATACTAACCATAGTTTCATCAAAACAAGCAACCAACTCAGCAAAAACAGAATCTGTCAAAAACAGACCAGTCTGTAGCAATCTGTATACTTACTATACTTATGGTACCTCAAAAATTCTGAAATATTACGAAGGCCTGGAAAACAAGCATATCAATCATCAGCAAAAAGAATCAACTTAAAATCTCTTTCTGAATAAAAATGAAAAATCATCTCGTGAGCGAAAAGTTTCTATCTTTTTCCAGCAGGATCAAACAACCATTACCAAGACTAGTCATAAAGGCTTTGCTTGGCTCAAACACAAAAAGAAACACAAAAAAACACAATCAAAACAGAATTATGAAAGTGTGGACGCAACAAAACAGAAATAAAAAGATAAATCAATTCGGTTGCCTCCCAACAAGCGCTATTGTTTAACGCCCTTAGCTAGGCATAGAAGCGATAGAATCACATATCGTCGCCTTTGGTGCTCAAACCATAAGTGGCGTGATCACTTATCATCTTGAGGTTTTCATCTTTCTTGCTAGATGATTCACTGCTAATTTTAGGAACAAAGATGGAATTGGTGATTTTATTGTGGGCAAAATTTGGAGTATTCTGCACAGCGGCAAAAGCGGAACCCAAGGTGGTTATAACATCCTCTAGTTTGCCAATCCTAGCGGAATCATGACCTAGCTTTTCATTAACTGTGGGTTCCTTCTCCTTTAAGATTTTCAAAACCATCCCCATCTTGGATCCGTACTGAGTAATTTGATTATGGATATTTTTATCCAAATTATCAATGAGTTCAATCATAGCAACTTTATTTTCAATAGCGTCCAGTCTACGCATCACATGTTCCACAGTTAAGGTAGTTCCATTAACCATGAGTTGGGGTGAGCCTACCAAACTTATCACAGGTCTGTAAGAATCAACGGTATGGCTACCCAAGAAATTTCCACATACGATGGTGTCAAGAATATACCTATTCCAAGGAGAAATACCCACATAAAAACTGCGAAGCAAGACGGTAGTGGATTGCTTATGAGTAGATCTACTCTGAGCATTGCAAATCCTATACCATGCGTCCTTTAAGTTTTCTCCCTCAGTTTGTTTGAAATTGAGAACTTCGCTCTCGGGAGTATCATTCGAAGTGAAGGATCTAGCCAGGAGGATAGACTATCCCACACAGACGAGCAGAAAACAAGCGAGAGAAAAGGGCGAACGAAAAGGCGAACGAAAAAGGCAAATTGGTGAAGTGGGGGAGAGGAAAACGAGAGGCAACTGGCAAACAATGTAAATGCAAGAGATGAGTTTGCGACACTTACTTGGATGAGTTCTTGACTTGATCTTCCTCCCCGACAACGGCGCCAGAAATTCTTCTCCTGCAGCAACAAAAGTCCTTCCCTGGTGCGTAGGAATTCTTGTTGTTACTTCTCTGGTTTGCGTCAGTTTTTCCCTTGAAGAGGAAAGAGTGATGCATCATAGGAGCAGTAAGTATTTCCCTCAGTTTGAGACCAAGGTATCGAACCAAAAGGAGGGCCTCGTCAAGTCCAAAGTACCTGCGCAAAAACAAACAAGCTTGCACCCAACTCTTCAAAGGGGTTGTCAATCCCTTCAAGATTGTTTGCAAAATGAGATCTGAAGGCGGAAAGAGCAACGAAGTAAAAAGTGTAAGACTGAAAATATGGTGTGGAGTAGACCGTGGGGGCCATAGTGTTCACTAGAGGCTTCTCTCAAAATAGCAAGTATTACGATGGGTGAACAAATTACCGTCGAGCAATTGATAGAACCGCGCAAAGTCATGACGATATCTAAGGCAATGATCTAGCATATAGGCATCACATCCGAGACAAGTAGACCGATACTTTCTACATCTAGTACTATTACTCCACACATCGACCGCTATCCAGCATGCATCTAGTGTATTGAGTTCATGACGAACAGAGTAACGCTTTAAGCAAGATGACATGATGTAGAGGGATAATCTCAAACCAAAGATGAAAACCCCATCTTTTTACCCTTGATGGAAACAACACGATATGTTCCTCGCTACCCCTTCTGTCACTGGGTGAGGTCACCGCAAGGTATGAACCCAAAACCAAGCACTTCTCCCATAGCAAGAATCATAGATCTAGTTGGCCAAACAAAACCCACAACTCGAAGAGAATTACAAGGATATGAAATCATGCATAAGAGAGATCAGAAGAAACTCAAATAAGATTCATAGATAATCTCATCATAAATCCACGATTCATCAGATCTCGACAAACACACCGCAAAATAAGATTACATCGGATAGATCTCCATGAAGATCATGGAGAACTTTGTATTGAAGATCCAAGAGAGAGAAGAAACCATCTTGTTACTAGCTATGGACCCGTAGGTCCATGGTGAACTACTCACGCATCATCGGAGAGGTCATGGTGTTGATGGAGAAGCCTTCCCTCCGGCAGGGCACCAGGACGTGCCCCAGATGGGATCTTGCGGAGACAGAAGCTTGAGCCGGCGGAAAAGTGATTACGATGCTCCCCTTATTTTTGGGGAATATTTGGGAATTTATAGGCGCAAGATCTAGGTCAGGGGACCTCCAGGGGGCCCACAAGCCTGCATGGCGCGACCCCCTGGCCGTAGGGTGGGGGCTTGTGGGCCCCCTGGGGCTCTTCTGTCTTGGCCCCCAAGCTCTCCGATCTTCTAACAATCCAGAAAAAATCTTTTCGGGGATTTTATTCCGTTTGGACTCCGTTTCAAAATCTCCTCTAACAGGGGTCCAAAACATGGAAAAAACAGGAACTGGCACTTGGCACTGGATTAATAAGTTAGTTCCAGAAAATAAATAAAAGGCATGCAAAACATCCAAAGTTTGACAAGATAATAGCATGAAACCATCAAAAATTATAGATACATTGGAGACGTATCAGCAAACTATTCCTAACTATTGTATCAATGGAGCCAACACGTTGACGGGGGATTATTCTTAAGAAGAATGCTTCCCCGGCTACGGCTCGAGAAAAGTATTGCAACAAGTAGCAGCGAAGTAGCAAGTAACAGCAGTAGCAAAGTAACAAGTAACAGCAGCAGCGAAGTGGCCCAATCCCTTTTGTTGCAAGGGACAAGCCTAGGCAAAGTAACATAGCGAGGACCAGTAGTAAAAGACTCGTAGGCAGTGGATCGGTGATGGATGAGTATGACGGATGTGATTCGTCATGTAACATCTATAACACGAAGAGATATGTAACTAGCTCCTGTTCGTCAATCTAATGTAGGCATGTATTCCGTATGTAGTCATACGTGCTTACGGAAAAGAACTCGCATGACATCTATTGTCCATCCCTCCCGTGGCAGCGGGGTCCTAATGGAAACTACGGGATATTAAGGTTCTCCTTTTAATAAAGAACCGGACCAACGCATTAACACGCGGTGAATACATGAACTCTTCATACTATGGTCATCTCCGGGAGTGGTTCCGGCTATTGTCACTCCGGGGTTGCCGGGTCATAACACATAGTAGGTCACTACAACTTGCAAGATAGGATCTAAAACACACATATATTGGCAACAACATAATAGGTTAAGATCTGAAATCATGGCACTCGGGCCCTAGTGACAAGCATTAAGCATAGCCAAGTAGTAGCAAGATCAATCTAGAACATAGTGGATACTAGGGATCAATCCCCGTCAAGAACTAACTCGATTACATGATAGATCTCATCCAACTCATCACCGTCCATCAAGCCTACGATGAGATTACTCACGAACTATGAAGAGCATCATGGAATTGTCGATGGACAAAGGTTGATGATGACGATGGCGACGATTTCCCCTCTCCGGAGCCCGAAATGGACTCCAGATCTGCCCTCTAGATGAAGAACAGGATGTGGCGGCGCCTCCGTATCACAAAACGCGATGAAACCTTCTCTCTGATTTTTTTTCCAGGCGAAACGGAAGATATAGAGCTGAGTTTGGGGGCGGTGGTGCGACGTGGGCCCCACAAGCCTGCACGGCGCGACCATAGGGGGTGGCCGCGGCCTCTGGGCTTGTGGCCCACTAGCACGCCCCCTCAGGTGGATCTTTGCGCAGGTATTTTTATTTTATTCTAGAAAAAATCTCCGTAAATTTTGAGGACATTCCGAGAACTTTTATTTCTACACAAAAACAACACCATGGCAATTCCGCTGAAAACAGCGTGAGTCCGGGTTAGTTCCATTCAAATCGTGCAAATTAGATTCCAAAACAAGGGCAAAAAAGTTCGGAAAAGTAGATACGACGGAGACGTATCAACTCCCCCAAGCTTAAAGCCTTGCTTGTCCTCAAGCAATTCAGTTGACAAACTGAAAGAGACAAAAGGAAAACATTGTCGAACTCTGTTTGATCTTGTTGTTGCAACTATGTCTAACTCATAACCAGAGTTTCAGCAACATCACAAGCAACCCACATAAGCAAATGACATCTAGGTCTCACGGTAAACTCATATCAATGGCATAATCAACTAGCGAGCAAATAATAATATGCCTCAAGTGTCAACACTTCAATCAAAACAACATGAAGCGGTACGAATAGATGGTATCTCGCTGGCTCTTTCCGAGACCGCAAAACACAAATGCAGAGCACCTTCAAAGACCAAGGGCTGAATAAACATTGTAATTCATGGCAATGAAGATCCAGTCATAGTCATCCTCAACACAGTTAAAAGCAAAGCATAAAATGATAGAGGTGCTCTCTAATTGGTGCTTTTGTAAGAGGAGGATGACTCAACAGGAACATAAATAGACAGGCCCTTCGCAGAGGGAAGCATTGATTTGTAGAGGTGCCAGAGCTCAAGCTTTGAAAACAGAGATAATAATTTTGGGTGGCATGCTTTCATTGTCAACGCATTGACTAAGAGTTCTCAACATCTTCCACGCTACACATGCTATAGGCGGTTCCCAAACAGAAAAGTAAAGTTTTGACTCCCCACCAGCAATCAATCACACTCCACGGCTAGCCGAATCCTCCGGTACCGTCCATACCAACATCAATCCCGGGGGAGTTTTGTTTGCAATTATCTTTTCGATTTGATGATGGAACTGGGAATTCCAATTACCGACCCCTTTCTCGTGAATGATAGTGAATAAACGCATATCGAGGATAACATGCCTAGCATGGAAGATACCAATAGCCACCTGTCACCACATGAGTGGTTCGGGTATGCAAAACAGATTATTTCTTGAGGATTTGGAGAGTGGCACATGCAAATTTACTTGGAACGGCAGGTAGATACCGCACATAGGTAGGTATGGTGGACTCATCTGGCACAACTTTGGGTTTATGGAAGTGGATGCACAAGCAGTATTCCCGCTTAGTACAAGTGGGCTAGCAAAAGACTGGGAAGCGACCAACTAGAGAGCGACAACAGTCATCAAAATGCATCGAGATTAACTAACATTGAGTGCAAGCATGCGTAGGACATAAATCACCATGAACATGAACATCATAGAGGCTATGTTGATTTTGTTTCAACTACATGCGTGAACATGCGCCAAGTCAAGCCACTTGAATCATTCAAAGGAGGATACCATCCTATCATACTACATCATAGCCATCTCAACATTCATGTTGGCAACCAAGACAAACCATTATAAGCTCCTAGCTAAGTAAGAATGGCATAAGCAACTATGATCTCTAAGTTGTCATTGCAAACATGTTTCTCTCACAACAAAGATGAATCAGGCATGATGAGATAGTCATATTTACAAAAACAAAATAGATCGAGTTCATACCAGCTTTTCCAGGCTCAGTCACTTCATCAAATATCATCATTATTGCCTTTCACTTGGACGACCGAACGATGTGAACAATAATAAGCGTGCTCGTGCATTGGACTAAAGCTGGAATCTGCAGTTAAACACAAAGGAGAAGACAAAGTAATATGGCTCTTTGAAAGCTAAACAAGTATGCATGCAAGAGCCACTAAACAGTGTAACCAATATCTTCTACCTTGACCCAAAGAAAAAGAAAACTATCTACACGGGAAAGCTCCCAACAAGCAAAAGAAGATAAAGAAAATATTTTTGTTTTTTTTCAAACTAGATACACACATGAAAATAAAACGAGAAAAAGAAAATAAACTAGCATGGATGATATAGTGGCAAGGTGTGAACACCGGCTAACAAGGTGAAAGCATAAGCAAGAATGTAAAGACGGTGAGAACACGTACTCCCCCAAGCTTAGGCTTTTAGCCTAACTTGGTCTACTCCCAAGGAGGGAAATAACCAGCTCCGGGGTACTCCGGAGTGGACTGAGGATGCCACTGCTGTGTGAGCTCCTCTGGCTCCCACTGATAAACCAGCGTCTGGTACTCGACTGGCGGCTCGGGCACGGGCACCTGTGGTTGGGCCAAGCCCCAATATGCGTAGATGTCCGAGGGCATAATAGTGTACCTACCTGCATGAAGATTGAACAAAGAAGGAGCAGGCAAAGTAATAGTCTCACGAGTACCCTGACTAAATACCAGGTTATAAATCATCCTTCTATTTATATCTCTATCAAGAAAGTCATGACGAACCATGCTATCGTAATTTAGATATCTCTCGGAAGAAGAATCTCTTCTTCCTCCTCCAGTCTAATAGGTATCTCAAAGTGTCTAGCGAGACGAGTAGCATAGATACCTCCATAGACAACACCCTTAGAATGGTTCAGGTTCAACCGTTGAGCTACTATAGCGCCCAAGCTATAAGTTTTATCATTATAAAGGGCTTCGCACAAGTCCGCAATATCTGGGGAACTAAGTGACCCAGCCTTCCCACGGCCAATCAAACATTTTCCCACAAATAGTGAGAAGTACCGAAGCACGGGAAAATGTATGCTAGCAGCTCTAGCGCAAGACACTCCTCTCTCCTCTCCTACAACAATTGTACCGATGAAAGCTTCCAAGTCCCATGGACGAGGTCCATGAATATCCCCAACAAAAGGCAATTTGCAAACATTGCAAAAATCCTAGAGTGACATGCGTTGGGGGATATCATAAAGTTTAAACTCAACCATAGGGGGATTCTTCCTCGGATAGAAGTTAAAGCTTTGTACGAAGATATTAGTGAGGATGAGGTATTGCGGACACTTATCTTCAACGAAGGCGGTAAGGCCTGCGTTCTCCACCAAGTGATAAAAGTCCTCATAAACTCCAGCGGCGCGTAAGAACACGTCACTTGGCCATTCGCACGCTCGAACATCTGCGACTTGAGGGACCAGATACTTGGGCTTCTTCTCACTCCCATCATCCTTGGGGTCATGGCTTGACGAGCCTCTTAAGAACCTCCTCATCTTTCCCTTTTCTATCTCTGAAAATTTCTGAATTTTTTAGTGATTCTAAGGAAAAGTGAATAAGGCTCAACGAAACTTGTAGCAACTACTCCAACAAGTGCCTAGAGACCATATTACGCATGAAAACTACTTGGGACCAGCTAGAATCAGCATGCAAAGCTCAAGAACATGGTCAACAAGGCAGCAAAAATACACGGAGTATAAGGCACTAGAGCAAAAACTAATTGGATCAATGGAGAAGTCACTTACCAAGGAGTAATTCCCTAAAACGGTTCGGAGAATGGTGATTTGAGCAAAGAGATCGAAAATCCCAGCAAGAGGAGCAAGAACACGGGTTTCAGCTGCGAAACGATTTTTCTGGACGTAGGAGAAGTGGATGAGAGCAAGAATGAGTGTTGGGGTGCCCCACAAGCCTAGGTGGCGCGGCCAGGGGGGTGCCCGCGCCCCTAAGGCTTGTGGCCCACTGGTGTGGGCCCCAGACAGACTCTTTGTCCCAGTATTTTTCAAAAAAACCGGAAAAAATCATACTTGATTTTCACAGCGTTCGGAGAACTTTGATTTTCGGGGTACTTTTCGACAGGACGCTAAAACAGAAAACAGGGAAAACTAAACTAAACCTATCATTTTTCTTCTAAGCAACCTAAAGTGAAAGCTTGGAACAGAGGTTTGTGACTCCTTGATTCATCCATCTCATGGTCATCGAAAGAAATCCGTCAATGGGGTTGATCAAATCCCCTCGACAAAACTTTTTCGAATCGCAAAAGAAGACGGAGAATTTTTGAATAGTCACTAGGTCACTGATGACCCACTAGGTCAATCATAGTCCTTTCGATAAGTAAGAGTGTCGAACCCAACGAGGAGCAGAAGGATTTGACAAGTGGTTTTCAGCAAGGAAATATCTGCAAGCACTGAAATTGTCCGTAACAAGTGATTGTGTGGTGAGATGATTTGTAGCAAGCAACAAGTTACAAAAGTAGCAATGATGCAGCAAAGTGGCACAATCCCTTTTGTAGCAAGGGACAAGCCTGGACAAAGTCTTATAGGAGAAAAAACGCTCCTGAGGACACACGGGAATTTCTGTCATGCTAGTTTTCATCATGTTCATATGATTCGCGTTTGTTACTTTGATAGTTTTGATATGTGGGTGGACCGGCGCTTGGGTACTGGCCTTACTTGGACAAGCATCCCACTTATGATTAACCCCTCTCGCAAGCATCCGCAACTACGAAAGAAGAATTAAGACAACGTCTAACCATAGCATTAAACTAGTGGATCCAAATCAGCCCCTTACGAAGTAACACATAAACTAGGGTTTAAGCTTCTGTCACTCTAGCAACCCATCATCTACTTACTACTTCCCAATGCCTTCCTCTAGGCCCAAATAATGGAGAACTGTTATGTAGTCGACGTTCACATAACACCACTAGAGGAAAAACAACATACAACATATCAAAATACTAAACGAATACCAAATTCACATGACTATTATTAGCATAACTTATCCCATGTCCTCAGGAACAAAAATAACTACTCACAAAGCATAATCATAATCATGATCAGAGGTGTAATGAGTAGCATCAAGGATCTGAACATAAACTCTTCCACCAAATAATCCAACTAGAATCAACTACAAAGAGTAATCAACACTACTAGCAACCTTACAAGTACCAATCGGAGTCGCTAGACGGAGATTGGTTACAAGTGATGAACTAGGGTTGGAGATGAGATGGTGCTGATGAAGATGTTGATGGTGACGAGTCCCCTCCGATGAGAGGAGTGTTGGTGATGACGATGGCAACGATTTCCCCCTCTGGGAGGGAAGTTTCCCCGGCAGGATCGTCCTGCCGGAGCTCTAGATTGGTTCTGCTCAAGTTCCGCCTTGTGGCGGCGGCGAAACCACGAAAAAGCTCCCGTCTGATTTTTTCCTGGACGAAACCCTCTGCTACTGCAACAAAAGACCATCCAACGGTGCCAGAAATACGTGTTGACAGGAGACTGTTCTTGTCTTGGTACTCCTCAGCAACGGCACCAGGAATCCTTCTGCTACGGCTATGCCTTAAGGGACTTCCTAGGCAAATATGAAAAGGATTTCCCCTGTGGCCTTGGAGCCTTGCGTTGGTGTTCCCTCAAAGCGGAAAGGGTGATGTAGCGCAGCGATGGTAAGTATTTCCCTCAGTTTGAGAACCAAGGTATCGATCCAGTGAAGGAGTATCTCAAGTGCCTGCACAAACACAAAAAGCTTGCTCCCAACGCTATGAAGGGGTTGTCAATCTCTTATAGATTGTTCGCCAAGTGAGAACTGAAAGCAACAAAGTAACAAAGCAAAGTAAAAGCGAAAGTGGAAACGATAGGTGTGAATAGACCCGGGGGCCGTAGTGTTTACTAGTGGCTTCTCTCATGAAAGCAAGTAGACGGTGGGTGAACAAATTACTGTCGAGCAATTGATAGAACCGCGCCAAGTCATGACATCATCTATGGCAATGATTATATCTATAGGCATCACGTCCAAAACAAGTAGACCGATACTCCTGCATCTACTACTATTACTCCACACGTCGACCGCTATCCAGCATGCATCTAGTGTATTAAGTCCAAAAGAACAGAGTAACGCCTTAAGCAAGATGGCATGATGTAGATGGACAATCTCATATCTACGACAAAGCCCACCTTGTTACCCTTGATGGCAACTACACGATGTGTGCCTTGCTGCCCCTACTTTCACTGGGAAAGGTCACCACACGGTAAGAACCCAAAACCAAGCACTTCTCCCATTGCAAGAATCATAGATCTAGTTGGCCAAACAAAACCCAAGACTCGGAGAGACTTACAACGATATCAAATCATGCATATAAGAAATCAGCAAAGACTCAAATATATATCATAGATAATCTGATCACAAATCTACAATTCATCGGATCTCGACAAACACACCGCCCAAGAGGATTACATCGGATAGATCTCCATGAAGATCATGGAGAACTTTGTATTGAAGATCAAAGAGAGAGAAGAAGCCATCTAGCTACTAACTACGGACCCGTAGGTCTGAAGTGAACTACTCACGAGTCATTGGAGGGGCGATGATGTTGATGTAGAAGCCCTCCAACTCCAAAGTCCCCTTCGGCAGGGCACCGGGAAGGGTCTCCAGATGAGATCTTGCGGAAACGGAAGCTTGCGGCAGTGGAAAAGTATTTTCGTGGATCCCTTGATTTTTTTTTCTATACTTTAGTGAATATATAGGCGAAGGATCTAGGTCAGGGGGGCGCCAGGGAGGCCACAAGCCTGTTGGCCGCCGCCCCCTGGTGGCGGATGGGGGGGCTTGTGGGCCCCCTGTAGCCCTCCTGGCTTGGCCCTCAAGCCCCGTGATCTTCTTCCGTTCGGGAAAAACTTAATTCGGGGACTTTATTCCATTTGGACTCCCTTCCAAAATCAGATCTGAAAAGAGCCAAAAACACAGAAAAAACAGGAACTGACACTTGGCACTGAATTAATAAGTTAGTCCCAAAAAAGATATAAAAGGTATATAAAACATCCAAGGATAACAAGATAACAACATGAAACCATCAAAAATTATAGATACGTTTGAGACGTATCAAGCATCCCCAAGCTTAACTCCTGCTCGTCCTCGAGGAGGGAAGTGATAAAGAATGAATGTTTGATGCTTCCATGCTACCTAGCATAGATGTCCTTTGTAACTCCTCTTATGTGACGTGAATGTTCATATCCATTAGATTCAAAACAATAGTTTGCTATTGACGTGGAAACAATAATAATTCAAGAAAACTAGCAAGGTAATCATGAACTTTCAAAATAACAAGGCCAAAAGAAAGTTATCCCTACAAAAGCATATAGTCTGGTTATGCTCTATCATCATTGCACAACGAATTTAAATCATGCACAACCCCGGTATTGGCCAAGTAATTGTTTCACACCTTTACTTTCTCAAACCTTTTCAACTCTCACGCAATACATGAGCGTGAGCCATGGTTTTAGCACTATAAGTGGTGTGGAGTGTGGTGGAGGTTGCAAGACAAAAAAGCAGAAGATGGTCACATTAACTAGGAATATCAATGAGCTGTGGAGATGCTCATCAATAGATATCAATGTGAATGAGTAGGGATTGCCATAGAAATGATGCACTAGAGTTAAGAGTATGTGAAAGCTCTTAAAGAAAACTAGTGGGTGTGCATCCAACTTGCTTGCTCAAGAAGACCTAAGGAAATTTTGAGGAAGCCTATCATTGGAATATACAAGCCAAGTTATATAATGAAAATTTCCCACTAGCTAAATGGTGGTGACAAAACGAGAGACTCTCAATCATGAAGATCATGGTGCTTAATATGCACAAGTGTGGAAAGGTGGTAGCATTGTCCCTTCTCTCTTTTTCTATCATATTATTATTTTATTTTATTTTGGTGGCCTCTTTGGCCTCTTTTTTTTGGTGGGCATCTTTGTCCACTTTTATTTCCTCACATGGGACAATGCTCCATCAATGATGATCATCACACTTTCAACTCAAAACTTAGAGCAACGATGACTCTATATGGAATGCCTTCGGTAGTGTACCGTGATAATGATCTAGCATGGCATAGACATTAATGGAAACATCATGCTAGCTATCTTACCGTGATAGCCTGGCTTATTAGGGATGATAGACTACTCATATCAATAATGAATTCCTTCTTTTCCGGGAGCCCATGAAAAGACTAGTATTGATATGTGGGGCCAGTCTAGATCCCGTCAGGAGTAACGACCGCCGACGGGTGTGTCCGGGGCGTTACGAGTTTGGTATCAGAGCCGACCCTCGCGGTTACACGGATGTTTGCGGACAGGTGTGCGGTCATGTTGTTCGTGACGTTTGTGACCCGTCGTGGCACACGGCGTGGCACATGTACTGGACTGGAAGCACAGACGTTTGTGCCAAGAGGGAACGGTCCTGTGGCCCGACGAGGACGCCGGTTCCTCTGAGTGGTGGTGTATGTGATAGCCTGGATTATTAGGGATGATAGACTACTCATATCAATAAGGAATTCCTTCTTTTCCGGGAGCCCATTCGAACAGAACTCTCAGGTTAAGCGTGCTCAGCTTGGAGTAGTTCTAGGATGGGTGACCGACTAGGAAGTTGATCCCGGGTGCGCATGAGTGAGGACAAAGTGCGCAGAAAAGACTAGTATTGATATGTGGGGCCAGTTTAGATCCCGTCAGGAGTAACGACCGCCGACGGGTGTGTCCGGGGTGTTACACTTACGATCATGCAATGGCAATGTAGACATGGTGGCACATGTCATGGTGGTAATTGCATGGCAATATATCTCGGAATGACTTTGAAAAAGCCATAGTAGGTAGGTATGGTGGCTGTTTTGAGGGAGGCTAATGGTGGGTTTTGTGCACCGGCGAAAGTTGCACGACACTAAGAAGATAGTGGAGGTGGAAGGTGAAAGTGCATCTAAACCATGGACTCAGCATTAGTCATGAAGAACTCATATACTTGTTCCAGAAGTTTTATTAGTAATCGAAACAAAGCATTCAACGCATACTCCTAGGGGAAGGGTTGGTAGGTAGAAACCATCGTGCGATCCCAACCGCCACGCAAAGGATGACAATCAATAGACTAATCATGCTCAGATTTCATCACATAGCGGTTCACCATACGTGCATGCTACAGGAATCACTAACTTCAACACAAGTATTTCTAGATCCACAACACCTTACTAGCATGACTTCAATATTACCAAGACCACAACTCAAAACTAATTGAGATGAATCAAACTTCTCTAACTATTCAATGCACATGAAGGTGGAAGTTTTCGTATCCCTTTGGATAACAACCCCTTTTGAGACTACTTTCAAAGCATTGATCAACTACCAAGCCACACACCGCTGTGCTCTAAAATATATAAGTGAAGCACACAGAGCAAAAGTATCTAGCTCAAAAGATATAAGTGAAGCACATGTTAGCTGAATTGTCTACCAAAAGATATAAGTGAAGATCGACAAAATCAAGATGAGTGCATGTCTCTCTCTCTAGGTGTGCAGCAAGGATGATTGTGACACAACAAAAATAAAAGACTCCTACGATACAAGAAGAACCAAGCAAAAACACATAACATGTGGTGAATAAAAATATAGCACCAAGTAACGTTACCGATGGATTGAAGACGAGAGAGGGGATGCCTTCCCGGGGCATCCCCAAGCTTAGGCTTTTACGGCATCCTTGAATGTCTTGGGGTGCCTTGGGCAGCCCCAATCTTAAGCTCTTGCCACTCTTTATCTCTTTGTCCATAAGAACTTCACCCAAAAATTGAAAACTTCACAACACGAAAACTTAAACAGAAACTCGTGATAACATTAGTATGAGAAAGCAAACCACCACTTCCTTAGGTACTGTAGCAAACTTAAATTCTACTTATGCTGATGTTGGGTTACTGTATTTTAAATCTTCCATGGCTAATACCCCCCGATACTATCCATAGTTTCATCAAAATAAGCAACCAACACAACAAAAACAGAATATGTTAACAACAGACCAGTCTGTAGCAATCTGTATATTTCGTATACTTCTGGTACTTCAAAATTCTGAATATTTACGACAGTCTGAAGAATTTGCGTAGCAATCAGAAGCAAAAAGAATCAACTCAAAATCTCTTACATAAACAAAATGAAAATTCTTTTCGTGAGCAGAAAGTTTCTGTCTTTTCCAGCATGACCAAACGATCATCCCCAAGACTAATCATGACGGTTTTGCTTGGCACAAACGCAAAAATAAACACAAAAAACACAATCATAACAGAATTATGAAAGTGTGGAAAACACAAAACAGAAAGAAAAAGGATAGATTCATCGGGTTGCCTCCCAACAAGCGCTTTTGTTTAACGCCCTTAGCTAGGCAAAAGGTGATGGAATCATGTATAGTCATCTTTGGTGCTCAAACCATAAGTAGCCCTCATCATAGATTCATAAGGCAATCTTATTTTCTTTCTAGGAAAGTGCTCCATGCCCTTCTTTAAAGGAAATTGAAATCTAATATTCCCTTCCTTCATATCGATGATAGCACCAATAGTCCTTAGGAAAGGTCTACCAAGAATAATGGGACATGAAGGATTGCAATATATGTCAAGTACAATGAAATCCATTGCAACAATAAGAATATCATCGATCCTTCCCATGCGTTTCTTGACAGTAGAATCTGCAAGATGCAAATTAAGAGAACACTCTTCAATCTCATGAAAACCAAGAATATTACATAAAGACTTTGGAATCGCGGAAACACTAGCACCCCAATCACACAAAGCATTGCACTCATAGTTTTTGATCTTGATTTTGATAGTAGGTTCCCACTCATCATGAAGTTTTCTAGGTATAGAGACTTCTAATTCGAGATTCTCTTGAAGAGATTTCATCATAGCATCTACGATATGCGCGGTAAAGGCTTTGCTTTGGCTATAAGCATGTGGAGAGTTTGCAATGGATTGCATCAAAGAAATGCATTCAAACAAAGAGCAATTATCATAATTGAATTCCTTGAAATCCAAAGTGGGATTTTCATTACTACCCAAAATTTTGATTTCTTCTACTCCACTCTCCGCACCTTTATCATCAAGATGGGTGGACTTCGAATCATTGGGGCGTTTTTCAACCAAAGTGGATTCATATCCAACCCCTCCATCAATAGGTTTGACACGCGAAAACAAAGATTCAAGAGGAGACACACCAAGCACTTTAAGATCTTCGTGATTTGCATCACTAGAACGCACCCTTTTAAACCATTCATGTCTAGCGCGAATTTGGGCGGTTCTTTCTTTGCTCTCATTCATGGAGACACGCATAGCTTTGGAAGTTTCATCCAAGTTGACCTTGGGAGGAGCACATCTAACTTTTAAAGCATCAATATCACAAGACATCCTATCAATGCTCTTAGCCAAATCGTCTATTTTGAGTAGTTTTTCCTCTATGGACGCATTGAAAATCTTTTGAGAGTTGATGAACTCTTTGATATTACTCTCTAAATCAGAGGAAAATTTGTTGTGATTTCCATAAGTGTTGTTGTAGGAATTGCCATAGTTGTTAGAGGAGTTACTAGGAAAAGGCCTAGGAACATAGTTTCCTCTAAAAGCATTGTTGTTGCCAAAATTGTTCCTACCAACAAAATTCACGTCCAAACTAGCGTTGCTACTCTCAATCAAAGAAGATAGTGGCATGTCATTAGGATCTACAGTAGCGTTTCTACTAGCAACCAAATTCATCAACTCGTCCATCTTAGCACTAAGCGAGTTAATCTCTTCTATAGCGTGTACCTTTTTGCTAGCAGGTGACCTTTCAGTGTGCCATTGAGAGTAGTTGGTCATGATATTCTCTAGGAGTTTTTTAGCGTCTCCTAACGTGATTTCCATGAACGTTACACCTGAGGCGGAGTGCAAGATATTGCGAGAAGCAAAATTCAAGCCAGCGTAAAAGATTTGTATAATCATCCACAAACTCAAGCCATGAGCGGGACAATTTCTAATCATAAGCTTCATCCTCTCCCAAGATTGTGCAACGTGTTCATGATCAAGTTGCTTGAAATTCATGATATCGTTACGTAAGGAGATGATCTTAGCCGGCGGAAAATACTTGGATATGTAAGCATCTTTGCACTTATCCCAAGAATCGATACTATTTTTAGGCAAAGAAGAAAACCAAGTTTTTGCGCGATCTCGCAACGAGAAAGGAAAAAGTTTCAACTTAATCACGTCATTATCCACATATCTTTTCTTTTCCATATCACAAAGCTCAATGAAGGTATTGAGATGGGACGTAGCATCTTCACTAGGAAGGCCAGAGAATTGCTCTTTCATAACAAGATTCAGCAAAGCTGCGTTGATTTCATATGATTCCGCACTAGTGGCGGGAGCAATCGGAATACTAATAAAATCATTATTATTAGTGCTAGAGAAGTCGCAAAGTTTGGTGTTTTCAGCCATGATGACATCAACAAACAAACAAGCACACAAGCAAGCAAGAAAACCGGCAAAGGAAAACGGCAAAGGCAAAAGAAAACGGCAAAGGAGAAAGGCAAATGAAAACGGCAAATGTGAAGTGGGGGAGAGGAAAACGAGAGGCAACTGGCAAAAAAGTAAATGCAAGAGATGAGTTTGTGAGACCTACTTGGATAGATCTGTCCTTCCCCGGCAACGGCGCCAGAAATACTTCTGCTACTGCAACGAAAGAGTTTCCAATGGTGCCAGAAATACGTGTTGACGGGAGACTGTTCCTGTCTTGGTACTCCACAGCAACGGCACCAGGAATCCTTCTGCTACGGCTACGCCTTAAGGGACTTCCTAGGAAAATATGCAAAGGATTTCCCCCGTGGCCTTGGAGCCTTGCGTTGGTGTTCCCTCGAAGCGGAAAGGGTGATGTAGCGCAGCGGTGGTAAGTATTTCCCTCAGTTTGAAAACCAAGGTATCGATCCAGTGAAGGAGTATCTCAAGTGCCTGCACAAACACAAAAAGCTTGCTCCCAACTCTATGAAGGGGTTGTAAATCCCTTATAGATTGTTCTCCAAGTGAGAACTGAAAGCAACAAAGTAACAAAGCAAAGTAAAAGCGAAAGTGGAAACGATAGGTGTGAATAGACCTGGGGGCCGTAGTGTTTACTAGTGGCTTCTCTCATGAAAGCAAGTAGACGGTGGGTGAACAAATTACTGTCGAGCAATTGATAGAACCGCTCAAAGTCGTGACGTCATCAATGGCAATGATTATATCTATAGGCATCACGTCCAAAACAAGTAGACCGATACTTTCTGGATCTACTACTATTACTCCACACATCGACCGCTATCCAGCATGCATCTAGTGTATTAAGTCCAAAAGAACAGAGTAACGCCTTAAGCAAGATGACATAATGTAGATGGACAATCCCATATCTACGACAAAGCCCACCTTGTTACCCTTGATGGCAACTACACGATGTGTGCCTTGGTGCCCCTACTGTCACTGGGAAAGGTCACCACACGGTAAGAACCCAAAACCAAGCACTTCTACCATTGCAAGAATCATAGATCTAGTTGGCCAAACAAAACCCAAGACTCGGAGAGACTTACAAGGATATCAAATCATGCATATAAGAAATCAGAAAAGACTCAAATATATATCATAGATAATCTGATCACAAATCCACAATTCCTCGGATCTCGACAAACACACCGCCAAACAAGATTACATCAGATAGATCTCCATGAAGATCATGGAGAACTTTGTATTGAAGATCCAAGAGAGAGAAGAAGCCATCTAGCTACTAACTACAGAACCGTAGGTCTGAAGTGAACTACTCACGAGTCATTGGAGGGGCGATGACGTTGATGTAGAAGCCTTCCAACTCCAAAGTCCCATCCGGCAGGGCACCGGGAAGGGTCTCCAGATGAGATCTCGCGGAAACGGAAGCTTGCGGCGGCGGAAAAGTATTTTCGTGGATCCCTTGATTTTTTCTGTATTTTAGGGAATATATAGGCGAAGGATCTAGGTGAGGCGGCGCCAGGGAGGCCACAAGCCTGCTGGCCGCCCCCTGGTGGCGGATGGGGGGATTGTGGGCCCCCTGTAGCCCTCCTGGCTTGGCCCTCAAGCCCCCTGATCTTGTTTCGTTTGGGAAAAAATTAATTTGGGGATTTTATTTTGTTTGGACTCCGTTCCAAAATCAGATCTGAAAAGAGCCAAAAACACAGAAAAAACAGGAACTGGCACTTGGTAGTGAATTAATAAGTTAGTCCCAAAAAAGATATAAAAGGTATATAAAACATCCAAGGATGACAAGATAACAACATGAAACCATCAAAAATTATAGATATGTTTGAGACGTATCACCCTCCATATAGCAAAAGAGGGGGGCAAGTGGGCCAGCAGGGTGCCCACAAGCCCCCATGGCGCGGCCTGGGGGGGTGGCCGCGCCGTGTAGGCTTGTGGCCACCCCCTGGCGGCCCTCTGGCGTTTCTTCGGCCCAGTATTTTTTATATATTCGGAAAAAAATCTCCGTTGATTTTCACGGCGTTTGGAGTTGCGCAGAATAGGTATTTCAACTTTGCTCCACTTTCAGGCCAGAATTCCAGTTGCCGGTAATATCCCTCTTCATGTAAACCTTGCGAAATAAGAGAGAAAAGGCATAAGAATAGTACCGTGAAGTGAAATAACGGCAAAGGAAGCGATAAATATCAACATGAAAACATGATGCAAAATGGACGTATCAACTCCCCCAAGCTTAGACCTCGCTTGTCCTCAAGCGAAAGTCGAGCTCAATAAATATGTCCATATGTTTAGGGAGAGAGGTGTCAACAAAACAAGATACGAACATGCATGCATCATGATCAAACTCAGAACAACAATACCAACATATAATATCTAATGCTAAAGTGATAATTCCTTCACAAAGTAAAGCATGGATCAAGAACCTTACCGAGAAGTAACAACCAATAGCCTTTAGTCATTGAAGCAATTGCAATTTATCACAACATCAGAAAGATTCAAATGAGAGCTTGTAAAGCAAATCCACATACTCAACCATTCTTTCGTTCTCTACAATTGCTACAACTCACGTGGTACTCATGAGATCAAAATTTCAGTTGAACATAGAGAAAGTTAGGGGCTTATAGTTTTGCCTCCCAACTGCTTACCTCAAGGGTAATGTCAACAATAATAATTCATGGATGCCTACCTCCAAGTTGACATATGAATATAGATCTTTCCCAAGCATGTGACGGTAGCCAAGACAAAGGCAAAATAAGGAATTCGTGAAGATCACCATGACTATTTCAAGGGCAAAAAGTAAAGGTACAAGATAGGCCCTTCGCAGAGGGAAGCAGAGGTTGTCATGCACTTTTGAGGTTTGGATGTGTGTCCTCTTAGTGCGGAGGAACGTCACTTTATATTGCCCCCTGTGATAAAAAACTTTATTATGTAGTCTGTCGCTTTTATGTCTTCCTCATCACAGGTTCGTATAAAGCTTATTTTCCACACACTAATAGATCATACATATTAGAGAGCAATTTTTATTGCTTGCACCGATGACAACTTACTTGAGGGATCTTATTCAATCCATAGGTAGGTATGGTGGACACTCATGGCAAAACTGGTTTGAAGGTTTATGGATGCACAAGTAGTATCTCTACTTAGTGCGGGAGTTTTGGCTAATATGAGGTGGAAGCAATCGTCACATGCTAAGGGATCTCTAATCATATAACATTGTTCAGAGCCAAGCAAACACAATTCATTATGTTGTCTTCCTTGTCCAACATCTACTTCTAGGCATCCAATAGTTTGGTGAGTGTTCACAATCATAGATGGTGTCAGAAATGACATATTTATATGTGAACCTCTCCTTCCTTATCGCTTCCTATTAATTGCAACAATGACCAAGGTCTACGTTTGCCTACCCTCAACAAGTTTCAATCCTCATTCTTTTTATATGTGAAGCCATCACTTCCCATAAGATCATTACATGATCTTTCATGCTTTTGTTCTATTCTCACTGTTTTGATCATGGCAAGAGGCAAAGCCCTTCAACTAAGACTCTCTTTATTATATGGCTCACGAGCAAGAATACATCGGGGTGACACAAAGCAAAACTCAAGACTAAAACACTAAGACTTTTAAACTACTAGAGAAAAAGAAAACTGAAAAGGAAAACTAAAAACAAGGGTAAATGTAAAAGATGTGATGGTGATACGATACCGGGGCAACTCCCCCAAGCTTGGCACAAGCCAAGGGGATTGCCCATACCAATGCTCAGTTGTCTTCCTTTGGTGGTGAAGGTGGTGAAGTTGCTGCAACCTTTGATTCCAAGAGGGCCATCAGTCTTCGATTTATACTTTGGAGATCTGTGATATGTTTCTCCAACAAAACAACTTCACGAGTGAGACAAGTATTGTGAGCACGAGTTGTTTCACAAAACCTCAAGAGTTCAATCAAAGATGGAGACAGTAGGTGGAGGTAAGGTTGGAGGAAGTCCACTTCTTCAACTTCTTCCTTGTTGAGCACAGATTGCACTTCGTCCCATGCCTGATCCTTCTCCTTAGCCTTGCCCTTGATTTCTTCACGTAGCCTCTCCTTTGCCTCCATGACCTCCATCCTTTTCAGATCAGCATGAACTTCTCCATAGATTTGACGGAGGTTGTTCTCCCGCAGAGATTCCTGGGATGACATCTTGACCTAGATCTGCGGTAGAAAACAGGCTCGAAACGAAAAACAGAGGAAATCTGCGTGATGTAGGGGTCAGACCAAACGGAAGTATATATAATGATTTTTCTCAGACCAGAAGGAGTACCCCGCACGAAAACAGAGTCCGGGAGGCGCACGAGGTGGCCACAAGCCCTCACGGCGCGACCAGGGGGTGGGGCCGCGCCGTGCAGGCTTGTCGCCTCCTCGTGCACTTTCTGGACTACTTCCAATTTTTGTATTTTTTCTAATATTCCAAAACGGAGAAAATTTCCTACGGGGAACGTTTTGGACTCTGTTTTCTTACCGAATCACATACCTCTTCGTTTTCGGAGTCTCAAACAGGCTGATAAATGTCCCTTAGGTATTCTTCCGGAGTTATGGTATTGATGATATTGCTTTCAACATTTATGGGAGTACCTGAGATATAATGCTTGATTCTCTGTCCATTTACCACTCTCGGACAATTACCTTCCGTGTTGTTGATCTTGATAGCACCGGAACGATATACTTCCTCAACAACATAGGGACCTTCCCATTTAGAGAGAAGCTTGCCTGCAAAGAATCTTAAACGAGAGTTATATAGCAAGACATAATCACCTACATTGAACTCACACTTTTGTATCCTCTTATCATGTCACCTCTTAACGTTCTCTTTGAAGAGCTTGGCATTCTCATATGCTTGAGTTCTCCACTCATCAAGCGAGCTAATGTCAAATAACCTCTTCTCACCGGCAAGTTTGAAATCAAAGTTGAGCTCTTTGATTGCCCAATAAGATTTATGCTCTAGCTCAAGAGGTAAGTGACATGCTTTCCCATACACCATTTTGTACGGAGACATGCCCATGGGATTCTTATAGGCAGTTCTATAAGCCCACAGTGCATCATCGAGCTTTTCAGACCAATTCTTTCTAGACCTGTTGACGGTCTTTTGCAGAATTAGTTTAATCTCTCTCTTTCTTAGCTCTTCTTGACCACTGGACTGAGGGTGGTAGGGAGACGCAATTCTATGGTTGACATCGTACTTAGCAAGCGTTTTACGGAAAGCACCATGAATGAAGTGTGAACCACCGTCGGTCATTAGATATCTAGGGACTCCAAATCTAGGGAAGATAACTTATTTCATCATCTTGATAGAAGTGTTGTGATCAGCACTACTAGTGGGGATAGCTTCTACCCACTTAGTGACGTAATCCACATCAACTAAGATATGCGTATACCCATTGGATTTTGGAAAAGGTCCCATATAATCAAAGCCCCAAACATCAAATGGTTCAATGACAAGTGAATAGTTCATAGGCATTTCCTGACGTTTGCTAATATTACCTATTCTTTGACATTCGTCACAAGACAAGACGAACTTACGAGCATCCTTGAAGAGAGTGGGCCAATAGAAACCTGATTGCAATACCTTGTGTGCAGTTCTATCTCCTGCATGGTGTCCTCCGTAGGCCTCGGAGTGACACTTCTGTAGGATCTGTCCCTGTTCATGTTCAGGTACACAACGTCTAATAACGCCATCTACTCCTTCCTTATAAAGGTGAGGATCATCCCAAAAGTAATGTCTCAAGTCAAAGAAGAATTTCTTCTTTTGCTGGTACGTGAAACTGGGTGGTATGTATTTGGCAATGATATAGTTTGCATAATCAGCATACCACGGTGCACTACGTGAAGCATTGATGACATTCAGTTGCTCATCGGGAAAGCTATCATTGATAGGTTGTGGGTCATCAAGAACGTTCTCCAACCTAGACAAGTTATCTGCTACGGGGTTATCAATACCCTTTCTGTCGACAACGTGCAAATCAAATTCTTGTAGCAAGAGAACCCATCTGATAAGTCTAGGTTTAGCGTCCTTCTTCTTCATGAGGTACTTAATAGGAGCATGATCAGTGTGAATAGTGACTTTGGAATCAACTATGTAAGACCTGAACTTTTCACATGCAAACACGACTGCTAAAAATTCCTTCTCCGTAGTGGCATAGTTTCTCTGGGCACTGTCTAGAGTTTTACTAGCGTAGTGAATAACATTCAACTTCTTATCGACTCTTTGCCCTAAAACAACACCAACAGCATAATCACTAGCATCACACATGATCTCAGAAGGCAAGTTCCAATCAGGTGGTTGAACAATAGGTGCAGTTATCAAAGGCCTCTTAAGTATTTCGAAGGCTTCCTCACAATCATCATCCAAGACAAAAGGAATATCCTTTTGCAAGAGATTGGTAAGAGGCCTAGAAATCTTAGAGAAGTCTTTGATGAACCTTGTATAGAAACCAGCATGACCAAGGAAACTTCTTATTCCTCTGATATCTGTGGGGTATGACATTTTCTCAATTGCATCACCCTTAGCCTTATCGACTTCAATACCTCTGTCAGAAATTTTATGTCCTAAGACGATGCCTTCATTAACCATAAAGTAGCACTTCTCCCAATTCAAGACAAGATTGGTGTCTTTACATCTCTATAAGACTCGATCAAGGTTGCTGAGGCAATCATCAAAGGAAGACCCATAAACGGAGAAGTCATCCATGAAAACCTCGACAATCTTTTCACAGAAGTCAGAGAATATAGCCATCATACATCTTTGAAAGGTGGCACGTGCATTACACAAGCCAAAAGGCATACGTCTCTAAGCAAAGGTACTGAAAGGGTAGGTGAAAGTGGTTTTCTCCTGATCAGATTGTGCAACTGGTATTTGGGAGAAACCAGAATAACCATCTAGAAAGCAGAAGTGTGTGTGTTTGGATAGTCTTTCTAGCATTTGGTCGATAAAAGGCAGAGGGTAATGATCTTTCCTAGTGGCCTTATTCAACTTTCTAAAATCAATGACCATCCTATAGCCAGTAATAATCCTCTGTGGGATCAACTCATCCTTATCATTAGGGACAACGGTGATGCCTCCCTTCTTAGGAACGCAATGCACCAGACTCACCCAATCGCTATGAGCAACAGGATAGCTAATACCCGCTTCCAGGAGCTTTAGTATTTCTTTTCTTACTACTTCTTTCATCTTAGGATTCAATCTCCTTTAATGATCAGCAACTGGTTTGAAATCAGGATCAATTTTGATATTGTGCTGGCATAGAGTGGGACTAATGCCCTTAAGATCATCAAGAGTATATCCTATAGCAGCACGGTGCTTCCTCAGAGTTTTTAGTAACTTCTTTTCTTCATGCTCCGAGAGAGGCTAACACTAATAATAATAGGATATATCTCTTCTTCATCAAGATAGGCATACTTAAGAGTATCAGGTAACTATTTAAGCTCGAACACAGGATCACCCTTTGGTGGGGGTGGATCCCCAAGCAGTTCAACAGGCAAATTATTCTTAAGGAGAGGATATTGTTCTAAGACAACTCTATCTATCTCATCCCTTTCATCCATATGCATATCATTTTCATGCTCAAGCAAGTATTGCTCTAAGGGATCAGTAGGAGGCACGGCAATAGAGGCTAAGGCAATCGTTTCATCCCTACTAGGCAACTCCTTTTCATGAGGTTGTCTACCAAACTTAGAGAAATTGAACTCGTGTGACACACCTTCAAAGCCAACAATGATAGTTTGCTTCTCACAGTCAATATGAGCATTGATAGTATTGAGGAAGGGTCTACCAAATATGATGGGACAAAAGCTATCTTGTGCGGTAGCAAGAACGACGAAATCAGCAGGATACTTCGTTTTACCACACAAGACTTCAACATCCCTAACAATTCCCACAGGGCAGATAGTATCTCTATTGGCAAGCTGAATAGTGACATCAATAGGCTCTATATCAACAGGTGCAATCCTATCTTTGACTTCATCGTATAAGGATTAAGGTATTGCACTAACACTAGCACCCAAGTCACATAAGCCATGATAACAATGATCTCCTATGTTAACAGAAACCACAGGCATGCCAACAACAGGCCTATGTTTGTCTTTAGCGTGAGGTTTAGCAATTCTAGCAGCATCTTCACAAAAGTGAATATTATGTCCCTCAACTTCTTCAGAAAGAAGATCTTTGATAATAGCAATGCTAGGTTCAACTCTAATTTGCTCAGGGGGTGTAGGTGTTCTAATATAGCCTCTACGTATCACAATTGAAGCTTTAGAATGATCCTTTATCCTAACAGGGAAAGGTGGTTTCTCAATGTAAGCACTGGGTACCACAGGATCATTATAGGCAATGACTTTCTCTTCAATTGGAGTGGGTTTAACTACATTGACTTCTAAAGGAGGGTGAAATTTAAACCACTTCTCTTTGGGGAGATCAATATGAGCAGCAAAGGATTCACACAATGAAGCTACTATCTCAGAGTCAAGTCCATACTTAGCGCTAAAGTCACAAAAAATATTTGTCTCAACAAAGGATTTAACGCAATCAAAAGTGAAATTCATACCTGGCTCCTTACCTTCTTCAAGCTCCCAATCTTCAGAGTTGCGTTCAATTCTCTCCAATAAATTCCACTTGAAGTCAATATCTCTCTTCATAAAAGAACCGGTACCAGAAGTGTCAAGCATGGTGCGATCATCATGAGAAAGCCGAGCATAGAAGTTCTGAATGATAATTTCTCTCGAGAGCTCCTCATTGGGGCATGAATATAGCATTGATTTAAGCCTCTCCCAAGCTTGAGCGATGCTTTCTCTTTCACGAGGCCAAAAATTGTAAATATAGTTTCGATCACGATGTACTAAATGCATATGATAAAACTTTTGATGAGATTCCAATTTCAACCGATTGTAGTCCCATGATCCAGTATCATCACATAGCCTATACCATGTCAACGCCTTATCCTTCAAAGATAAAGGAAAGACCTTCTTCTTGACCTCATCCTCGGGCACACCTGCAAGCTTAAATAAACCACAAACTTCATCTACATAGATTAGATGCAAGTCTGGATGTGATGTTCCATCTCCTGTAAAAGGATTAGCCAGCACTTTCTCAAGCATACCCGAAGGAAATTCAAAGCAAATATTTTCAGTAGGTGCAGCAGGTTGAGGAGCAACCATTCGTGCTTCCGTTCAAGGTGAAGATACCCCGAACAAGCCCCTCAAAGGATTAGTATCCATAGTGACAAGTGACAACAAATTCCAGCAAACTATATGAATGTTTCCTTACCCAGTTCCACTTACCAAAGACGCTTCACTCCCCGGCAACGACGCCAGAAAAGAGTCTTGATGACCCAAAAGTATAGGGGATCAATCGTAGTCCTTTTGATAAGTAAGAGTGTCGAACCCAACGAGGAGCAGAAGGATCTAACAAGTGGTTTTCAGCAAGGAAATATCTGCAAGCACTGAAATTGTCGGAAACAAATGATTGTGTGGTGAGATGATTCGTAGCAAGCAACAAGTAACAAAAGTAGCAACGGTGCAGCAAAGTGGCCCAATCCCTTTTGTAGCAAGGGACAAGCCTGGACAAAGTCTTATAGGAGGAAAAACGCTCCCGAGGACACACGGGAATTTTTGTCATGCTAGTTTTCATCATGTTCATATGATTGCGCTCGTTACTTTGATAGTTTTGATATGTGGGTGGACCGGCGCTTGGGTACTGCCCTTACTTGGACAATCATCCCACTTATGATTAACCCCTCTTGCAAGCATCCGCAACTATGAAAGAAGAATTAAGACAAAGTCTAACCATAGCATTAAACTAGTGGATCCAAATCAGCCCCTTACGAAGTAACGCATAAACTAGGGTTTAAGCTTCTGTCACTCTAGCAACCCATCATCTACTTACTACTTCCCAATGCATTCCTCTAGGCCCAAATAATGGTGAAGTGTTATGTAGTCGACGTTCACATAACACTACTATTGGAAAAACAACATACAACATATCAAAATACCGAACGAATACCAAATTCACATGACTATTATTAGCATGACTTATCCCATGTCCTCAGGAACAAAAGTAACTACTCACAAAGCATAATCATAATCATGATCAGAGGTGTAATGAGTAGCATCAAGGATCTGAACATAAACTCTTCCACCAAATAATCCAACTAGCATCAACTACAAAGAGTAATCAACACTACTAGCAACCTTACAAGTACCAATCGGAGTCGCGAGACGGAGATTGGTTACAAGTGATGAACTAGGGTTTGGAGATGAGATGGTGCTAATGAAGATGTTGATGGTGACGAGTCCCCTTCTATGAGAGGAGTGTTGGTGATGACGATGGCGATGATTTCCACCTCCGGGAGGGAAGTTTCCCCGGCAGGATCGTCCTGCCGGAGCTCTAGATTGGATCTGCTCAAGTTCCTCCTCGTGGCAGCGGCGAAACCACGAAAAAGCTCCCGTCTGACTTTTTTTCTGGACGAAACCCTCCATATAGCAAAAGAGGGGGGCAAGTGGGCCAGCAGGGTGCCCACAAGCCCCCATGGCGCGACCTGGGGGGTGGCCGCGCCGTGCAGGCTTGTGGCCACCCCCTGGCGGCCCTCTGGCGCTACTTCGGCCCAGTATTTTATATATTCGGAAAAAAATCTCCGTTGATTTTCACGGCGTTTGGAGTTGCGCAGAATAGGTATCTCAACTTTGCTCCACTTTCAGGCCAGAATCCCAGTTGTCGGTATTCTCGCTCTTCATGTAAACCTTGCAAAATAAGAGAGAAAAGGCATAAGAATAGTACCGTGAAATGAAATAACAACATAAGAAGTGATAAATATCAACATGAAAACATGATGCAAAATGGACGTATCAGTCACCTCAATGGGGATGTGTATCTCCCCAACCAGTAAGTCATACTTCATCTTGACATGAGGAATATGGCATTCAAAGCTCCCAATAAGAATCGATGAAGTCTTTTCGATAGCATTGATGCAATGTACTCGATATTGTTTCTTTGGAAAGTGCACCGTATGCTCATTACCGTTGACATGGAAAGTGACATTGCCTTTGTTGCAATCTATAACAGCCCCTAAAGTGTTTAAAAAAGGTCTTCCGAGGATGACATCCATGGCATCGTCCTCGGGAATATCCAAGATAACAAAGTCTGTTAAGATAGTGGTGTTAGCAACCACAACAGGCACATCCTCGCAAAGGCCGATAGGGAAAGCAGTTGATTTGTCGACCATTTGCACAGAGATTTCAGTGGGTGTCAACTTATCCAGTTCAAGTCTATGATAAAGAGAGAGAGGCATAACACTAACTCCGGATCCAAGGTCGCATAACGCAGTTCTAACGTAGTTGCCTTTAATGGAGCAAGGTATAGTGGGCACACCGGGATCACCTAGTTTCTTCGGAGTTCCACCCTTGAAAGTGTAATTAGCGAGCATGGTGGAGATCTCAAGATCAGGTATCCTCCTCTTATTAGTCACAATATCTTTCATGTACTTAGCATACGGAGACATCTTGGGCATATCAGTCAAACACATCTGCAGAAAGACAGGTCTGATCATTTCAACGAGTCGCTCAAAATCCTCATCGTCCTTTTTCTTGGATGGTTCGGGAGGAAAGGGCATAGGTTTCTGAACCCATGGCTCCCTTTCTTTACCGTGCTTCCTAGCAGCGAAGTCATTCTTATCGTATCATCTATTCTTAGGCTGTGGGTTATCAAGATCAACACTAGGTTCAATCTCCACATCCTTTTCATTGCTAGGTTGAGCATCTTCATGAACATCACTATTGATATCATCATTAGGATCATCTTCATCACCAGATTGTGTTTCAGCATCAGAGATAGAGGCATCGCTTGGACTCTCAGGGGTAGCAGCAACAGGGTTGCTAGTGCTAACTCCTTGAGAATCTTGTTCAATTCTCTTCGGATGACCTTCAGGATACAAAGGTTCCTGGGTCATTCTACCGCCTCTAGTGACGTCTCTGACGGAATTTTCATTCAACTCATTGAGCAAGTCATTCTGAGCTTTAAGTACTTGTTCTACCTGAGTAGTAACCATAGAAGCATGTTTACTCAGAAGTTTAAGATCATTGACGTTTCTGTCCACACAAGCACTTAAATGACTAAGCATACGAGCATTCTTTTCCAATTGTCTGCTAACATAGTCATTGAAACTCTGTTATTTGCAACAAAGTTATCAAATTCATCCATGCATAAGCTAGAAGGTTTATCAAAAGGAATATCACTCTCATCGAACCTACGCAGAGAATTTACTTCTACTACCTGTATCGGGTTATCGAGACCATGGATCTCTTTGATAGGTGGTATATTTTTGACATCTTCAGATTTAATGCCTTTCTCTCGCATAGATTTCTTGACATCTTCAGATTTAATGCATATCTTCAGGACTGAGGAATATAATACCTCTTTTCTTTGGAGTTAGCTTAGGAGGTGGTTCGGTAATAGTCCAAGCATTCTCATTGCACAAGATGTTATTCAATAGAATTTCAGCTTGTTCTACAGTTCGTTCCCTAAAAGCACTACCGGCACAACTATCTAGATGGTCTTTGGAAGCATCGGTAAGTCCATTGTAGAAGATTTCAAGTATTTCATTCTTCTCAAGAGGGTGATCAGGCAAAGCATTCAGTAGTTGGATAAGCCTCCCCCAAGCTTGTGGGAGACTCTCTTCTTCAGCTTGAGCAAAGTTGTATATTTCCTGCAAGGCAGCTTGCTTCTTGTGGGCAGGGAAATACTTTTCAGCGAAGTAGTAGACCATATCCTAGGGGCTACGCACACAACCAGGAGCAAGAGAAGTGAACCAGGTCTTAGCATCATCCTTTAGCGAGAAAGGAAATAGCTTGAGCATATAGTAGTGGCGGATCTTTTCCTCACTAGTGAATAGGGTGGCTATATCGTGTAGTTTGGTAAGATGGGCTACAACCGTTTCAGACTCATAACCATGAAAAGGATCAGATTCGACTAGAGTGATTAACTCAGGGTCGACAGAGAATATATAATCCTTATCGGTCACAAAGATAGGTGAAGTGGCAAACTTCGGGTCATATTTCATCCTAGCGCTCAGAGATTTTTCTTTCCACTTGCGCAGAAGTTTCTCAACATCATAGATATCCTTACACGCAAGAAAATCCTCAGCTATCTCTCCCTCCATAACATAGCGCGTATCAAGCATAATAGGCAATTCAGGCATAGTAGCAGGTTCTACTTCAATAGTATCAGCAGTTTCAGAAGTATCATCACATCTAGCAGCAACTCTAGCAATTTGTGCATCAAGGCCACCAAGTGGCAAAGCAGTATCAGGCATAGCAGGCATAGTATCAAGCATGGCATCATCAATCATAGTATCAAGCATAGCATCATCAGGCATAGTATCAAGCATAGCATCATCAGGCATAGTATCAAGCATAGCATCATGGACAGCAGAAGTAGCATCATCTAGCACACGCGACATATCAAGATTTCTAGCAGGAGGCGAAGTCGCAAACTTACTCAAAACTGAAGGTGAATCAAGTGCAGAACTAGATGGCAGTTCCTTACCTCTCCTCGTAGTGGAAGGTAGGATTTTAGTTCTCGGATCTTTCGGATTCCTCATAGTGATCAGCAGACGTCAATTCCAAGTGACTCAGAGATTATAGTTGTGCCTCCCCGGCAACGGCGCCAGAAAAAGCCTTGATGCCCCACAAGCATATGGGATCACAGCAGTTTTCGAGGGTAGAGTATTCAACCCAAATTTGTTGGTTCGCACGACGGGAAGCGAAATAATATTCTCAAGTATTAGCAGCTGAATGCGTCAGATTCAACCACACCTGAAAGATTAGTGTGTGCAAGCAAAGTATCAGTAGCAAAGTAGTATGATAGCAACGGTGCCAGAAACGATCTGGTGACAAGGCAGACTATTCCTAACTATTGTATCAATGGCGCCAGCACGTTGACGGGGGATTATTCTTAAGAAGAATGCTTCCCCGGATACGGCTCCAGAAAAGTCTTGCAACAAGTAGCAGCGAAGTAGCAAGTAACAGCAGTAGCAGCAGCAGCAAAGTAACAAGTAACAGCAGCAGCGAAGTGTACCAATCCCTTTTGTTGCAAGGGACAAGCCTAGGCAAAGTAACGTAGCGAGGACCAGTAGTAAAAGACTCATAGGCAGTGGATCGGTGATGGATGAGTATGACGGATGTGATTCATCATGTAACAGCTATAACACGGAGAGATATGTAACTAGCTCCCATTCGTCAATCTAATGTAGGCATGTATTCCGTATGTAGTCATACGTGCTTAGAGAAAAGAACTTGCATGACATCTATTGTCCATCCCTCCCGTGGCAGCGGGGTCCTAATGGAAACTACGGGATATTAAGGTTCTTCTTTTAATAAAGAACCGGACCAACGCATTAACACGCGGTGAATACATGAACTCCTCATACTATGGTCATCTCCGGGGGTGGTTCCGGCTATTGTCACTCCAGGGTTGCCGGGTCATAACACATAGTAGGTGACGACAACTTGCAAGATAGGATCTAAAACACACATATATTGGCGACAACATAATAGGTTCAGATCTGAAATCATGGCACTCGGCCCCTAGTGACAAGCATTAAGCATAGCCAAGTAGTAGCAACACCAATCTAGAACATAGTGGATACTAGGGATCAATCCCCGTCAAGAACTAACTCGATTACATGATAGATCTCATCCAACTCATCACCGCCCAGCAAGCCTACGATGAGATTACTCACGAACGATGAAGAGCATCATGGAATTGTCGATGGAGAAAGGTTGATGATGACGATGGCGACGATTTCCCCTCTCCGGAGCCCGAAACGGACTCCAGATCTGCCCTCCAGATGAAGAACAGGATGTGGCGGCGCCTTCGTATCGCAAAACGCGATGAAACCTTCTCTTTGTTTTTTTCAGGCGAAACAGAAGATATAGAGCTGAGTTTGGGGGCGATGGTGCCACGTGGGCCCCACAAGCCTGCACGGCGCGACCATAGGGGGTGGCCGCGGCCTGTGGGCTTGTGGCCCACTGGCACGCCCCCTCAGGTGGATCTTTGCGCAGGTATTTTTCTTTTATTCCAGAAAAAATATCCGTAAATTTTCAGGACATTCCGAGAACTTTTATTTTTGCACAAAAACAACACCAGGGCAATTCTGCTGAAAACAACGTCACTACGGGTTAGTTCCATTCAAATCATGCAAATTAGAGTTCAAAACAAGGACAAAAGAGTTCGGAAAAGTAGATGCGACGCAGACGTATCAACGCTTAAGGCGCCGACTAGGAGCTCCCTAAAGAGCTTTACTATGGTACATTATACCTGGGCATATGTCGTGCTTTGGGCCGGGTCAAAATATACCCGGTGCTAAAAACACATGCGTGAGCCCAGCCCGACACGACCATCGGGCCTAATAAATCGGGGTTGAGCCCGAGAAAGCCCGACACGGCACGATCGTCCCGTCCCACCCACGGCTGAAATTTTGTTTTTCACAAGCTCGAGCCCGGCCCGGGCCAACCAGCGGGCTCAAATGTTAGGTCTGAGCCCAATACGATGGCATGATTAGGCCCAACCCAACCTGGGATTTTTGGATCGGGTGGGATCGGGTCGTCCCGGATGGGCTGCCCATGGCCACGTATATGCTATGTAGAGCACCAAATATGCAGCAATAATATAATTTTTGAAAGATCACAAATTTTCTCAGTTAACACAAGTTACAGTTTAGAGGAAAACTAGTTTTGTCATTTCACATACAACAAAAGCTTCATTTGCATATAAGTTTGCAAATCGAAATGATCACACATCTAAAGACGTGAACATGATTACTACACCAACTAAGAGCAATGGTTGTAGCTACTCCATACCTAAAAAATCCATGCTAGGGGCACTCTTCACCGATGTTGAAGCATTCGATGCATTTGGAGGAATAACGTGCTTCTTTTATCTATCTATTACTAGAAATTATTTGTGCGGGTAGCAGATGAAATATGTTACCCTATGTTCTTGTTGCTTCCTTCGAATTTGTGTAGTCCTGATCTTGATGGCATGGTGGAATTTGACAAAGTTCGCAATCCGCGATCCTTTCATGTTGCTCCTGAGTATGTTGATTGACAGATCAACGAATTGCTAACAATTTTTTGGATTCCACCATAGTTAAGGAAAGATGAATGTTTCGTAGACGAAAGGGCAATGCATATATGATCTGCACGGGGGGTCATTGCATATGACGAAGTTCAGTATGGGGCTCGAGATTTTATTATCTCATGTTTTGTATGCCCTGCAAAGTTAATCTAGCCACTTGAATTATCATGCTTGATGATAAACATTGGTAATTGCGGTTTGGTTGAAACCTTAGAAGCCACATAAAATAATTTTTTGCATAAACCAGTTAGAGGCGTCTCATGTATTGCCGATCCTATAAACATTATTGCGATAATGTATAGTGATAATGTGGTTGCCGATCATATACATTATCTCTATTGCCGATCCTATAAATTTAGCCATACATTAGTATGGGGTGGCTGGGTCGTGCTGTAGATGACTGGCTCACGTGGGCGAGTACGACAGGGAGCATGCATTGTGCAGATAAGATTTTACTGTATACAAACCGTATACAACTGAAAAAACGGGAAGACGGCTAAATGGGTTGAACCATGTGCGCCACGGTCGCTGGGATCCACGTGATTCGGCATCAACGGTGATTTGCCTTGTGCATGTTGTCAGTTAGATTCGCCAGCTTATTATGTGAAAGTGGTGGGTAAATATCGCTTAGCTCATGCTTCCCCATTTTGGAGGAGCTCGGTTTGCCAGCTCCTCAACTCCTCAAATTTTACATGGCTAAAATAGTTAGGATGCGTTCGGACTCCCTTCACTTGGCGACTCCACGCCGAAGCGAAGTGGCATCCAGTTATAATTTGCGGAGCTGTTAAAAAGCTGCTATGCGCGCTGCGCTCCGCGGAAGACTGCCGAACGGGCGCTTAGTTCCTCTCGACGGACTGCAAGAGTTAGAGTGTTCAGCCCTACGCCGAACCTGGAGTTGGAGGAGTCGGGTGCCGGAGCATTTCGGGACATGCCCTGAGTCCTATGTGTGGGTCGTCCTCTACTAGGCATATTCGGATGCATCAAGTGTTACACACTTTATTTTAATCTCATTCTTAATGTCAAGAAAAGCCAACACACATTAAATGTCTGAGCATCTGTACATTCACACTTCCTCTGATGATAACTACAACCGTTGTAAAGACTTTGAATTGCGTCGAGAGAAAACTAAGAGTTCTCGCAGACAAGAGTTGGAGGAAATCCATTGTCTAAATCCACTCACCTAATAGCTGGACCAGTAGACATTGTTGGCAGGCTGCCCAAATGCTCTAGCTCTGAGGCTGAGGCAGTGTTGCTTTGGCTCTCATCGATAGACGTGTCAATGTCGTACCGACTGCAACCATTCATGTTGCTACTGCTCCCGGTCGTGTAAAATCCTGCATTCACCTTGTCGTGCACAACCTCGAGCTCAAGGCACTCTTGTAGGACCACTACAACGTCATTCATCGTGGGCCGCTGCCCGTGCTTCTGGGCGGTGCACTTCAGCGCGGTGTCCGCAACTTTCCACACGCTATTGACATTGTGTTCGCCACAGATGCGTGCATCTACCACGTCCTCAATGTTGCCATGGGTGAGACGCTGCCGCACCCACTGAACAATGCTCATCGGCTCAGGATCATTTAAGATGTGTCGTTTCCCTGTGACTATCTCCAGTAACACTACGCCAAAGCTAAAGACGTCACTCTTGTTGGTTAGATGAAATGTAGCATGGTACCTAGTAAAGTAAGAAATATGTTAATGGGTCTAGTTTCAAGGAGAAACATTCAGGTCAAGTTCTTCAAGATAATTTTGGCTCAAAGAAATTTTAGAAGAATTAATTTACAAATAATTAATACTCCATCCGTTCCTAAATATAAGGCCTTTTAGAGATTTCACTAGGAGACTACATACGAAATAAAATGAGTGAATCTACATTCTAAAATATGCCTATGTACATCCATATGTAGTTTACAGTGCAATCTCTAAAATGTGTTATATTTAACAACGGAGGAAGTAGAAATTAATTTGATTCTCATGGAAATCAGGATAGTTGATTAAATTACTAAGTTGAAGGAAAAAAAGTCAATTAAATGGACAAAGTTCTTAATTTTGACCACCCTAGGAGAAAAGGTAGATAATACATTATAGCATGCATGTATGTTGAACTACTCCCTCCGTTTCGGTTTATAAGTCATCTTATGAAAACCAAAAAATCTCAAAACACTTGGGCTTAACTTTCATCTTGTTTTTTGTTTTTTTAACATGAATAAAGGAATCAACCAATAAAAGATGTGGGACATGTATGTTTTTAATGACTTGAGACTAACTAGCACGATATGCAGTGGTCAGTTCATTGCATGCAATGATATTAATTAGAAAAATTACATTAATTTTCTTGTTTTCCTCTCCGTCTTGGTCACGGTGCATAACCTAAGGCTGGTTGTAATGGGTAGTATCATATACTAGTATCATGCATATGATACTAGTGTATGATACCACAACCGTTATGCATAGTATCATGTGTTAGTATCATATGATGGTTCATTTATTGCCATGCAAGACACATAGTAGCACAATATTTAATATGATACGGTATCATGATATGATACTCAACCATCTCTTTCTTCATTTAATTTTATGCCGCCTCATCGAAATTGCCTAGTTGGCATGCATGATACTATCTATGATACTTCCATTACGGGCAGCCTAAGATGACCTATACACCGAGACGGAGAGAGTAATACTATCTTCTAGATTACCAAAGTATATTAATACAGCTGTTCATAACTCGTGAGAAGTGTTTTAGAGCATAATCTAAAATAATAAAGAGCTGTGCACTTACTCAGGGTCAAGGTAACCGAGTGTGCCAACCACCCTTGCCGTGGAAACATGTGTATCAATATTGCTATTGAAAGCCTTGAGTAGGCCAAAATCAGCAATCTTAGCCTCCAGGTTTGAATTCAGCAAGATGTTTGACGTCTTAACGTCCCTGTGAACGAGGGGTGGGTTACATCCCTTGTGCAGATACTCAAGCCCTACATGCATATCCAGATGGCACATCATCAATCAGAATTTGCGCTATGTGTAATGACGTGTACAAAAACTTGATTAAAAGCTTACCTTGCGCGGATTCTAAGGCGATACGAAGTCTCTGTCTCCAGGTTAATGTTCTCACGTTGTTATCTTTCCCTACAATGCAGATATAATAAGATGAATGGCATGTGTACAATGTGCTGATTTTTTCTCGGATTAATTCTTCTCACTTTTACAACTATATATTTATGTTACTTACAAATATATTTGATGTTGCTATGGGCTTGAAGGTTGAATGATTTGAGTAATTTGCTTACCACTAAGATGTTCATCTAGGGCTCCTTCAGACATGTATTCGTACACAAGAGCCATGCATTCCTTGTCCTTGTAGTAGCCAATCAAGGACACAATATTCTTGTGGTGAATTTTGGCCAAGGTCTGAGCCTAAAACATGAAAGATCCATGCATTACCAAACTAAATCGCATGAGTACACTTAGCGATGAGAAGATCACATTTATTCTCACCTCTGCCAAGAATTCTTTTTCGCTTTGATCTGAAGATTCAGAAAGCAGTTTCACAGCCACTTGTGTGCCATCCTCCAAGGAACCATGATAAACTTTCCCAAACCCTCCTCGGCCAATTACTCGTTGGAAGCCATTTGTGATGGCCTCTAAATCACTATACGTGAACTGGTGGTTATCCAATTGCAACGAGTTGTGCCCCTTCATATTCGTCTTATTCTTATCCCTCCGCTTGATATTGCCTCTTGTCCTTCCTTCATAAAGCAATCACGCTAACTAGTACCTAATCACTTGACACTTGCATTCGTGAGATGCCATATGCATCTTTGATATTGCAGAGGTGATGTGTATGTGTTTTTGCACGGTTTCTTACCTTTCGTTTTTCTCATGCAAATGAGAAGAACCGATAGTAGCAGTATTGTAACAATTGGAACAACAACATATACTGCAACCATAGATCTTGTCTTCTTTTTTGGAGGCTGGCAATAGTTGTCGTTGCTGCAGAGGTTTGGATTGTTACCATATCTAGCAAAGAAAGAAAAACATGTGTAAATCATGCGGACGAATTAAGATATATAAAATGTATATTGAACGAAAGATTCAAATAAGATCTTAGAACTAGCATTGAAAAAAATTCTGATGCTACCAACCTAAGTGTTAGGGAGCCATCTTGAGTTCTTCTCACAAGCCCAGGAGGAATTGATCCACTGAGTTGATTGTCTGTCAGATCTCTAGAAGAACACAACAGTTATATTATTCCGAATGAATGGATTTGAAAAGCATGCAACATATTACTTACAGAAGTGTGAGCGAGAACAACTGCGACAAGTCGTCAGGAATTGAGCCCGTAAGATAATTGTGTGATAAATCCCTATGAACCAAAAAATTCCAGTTAAATAATTTGATTGCTTCTAAATTAAAATTAGCATTGCAATAATTAGTTTAACAATCTCTTACTTACAAGTATTGTAGACCTTCGAGGCTAGCAAAAGAAGATGACAAGTTGCCACTAAGGGCGCTGTAAGATAGATTCCTGCAATATATGTACAACAACAAGTAATTAAGATAACTTATTTCCAATTACTACTAGTTGTAACAAAAACAGAACATTCAGAAATATATAACTCACAAGCCTATGATAGTTGGTGGGCTGGAAATAGCATATCTGCAAGCCAATCCTTCCCATGTGAAATTCTTGGGCACGCAGGGATCGCCTATCCAGTTCTTCTTCACCTGGTACTTGCCTCTAATTGCCTCGGTGGTAGATACTGTTACATTTCTCAAAATAAGCAACAAGAATACCTGTCAATTGGGTATAACTAACTGATTCCTGATCTTGATCGAGGCACTATCGCTGCGTCTAAAGAAGGGTACATATAGCTGACCCTAACCCTAAAATTAATCCAACTTCAAGCTCTTCCTCCTATGCACGCTCCTCAGCGATTCGCCACACTCAATAGAACTTCTAGTACTAAAAGTTTCTCTTTAATACCATGCTACCAACATAGTAACAATACTAAAATATTGTCAATTTTTTTTAAGTTTTCTAGTACCATTGATCTAATAGGTATCGATCATGACAGGAAAATTCAAATTCTGAGTTGTTGTGAATAATGTCACTCAGAGACATGTATGAGGAGGGTACTATTCATTAAAAAAATTAGTTTTATAGCTCTTTACGTATGTTTGCATATTGAGTTGATTTCATGTAGTATGCTATATTATATCACGACATCTATTACCTTTCTTTCAGAACCTTTGATAAATTTATTGGTTGTGTTATCAACGGTATCACGGTAGCACCAAAAGATTTTATAGCACTAGGACCTCATTTGGTTTGAAGGATCTTCATAGGAAAAACATAGAAATGTGGATTCCAGAGAAAAGTTTCATGTAGATGCATTTGGTTTGTAGGAATACTACTTGTTTCCTACGTTTTGGAGAAAATTATACATTCACTCAAAGCTCATTTTTTGCACAGAAACAAGGCATGCAATTCCTAAGGATGGCAAGTACCATCCCGTCACATACATGTACTACTTCTAATTCCTATGTTTTTATTTCATCCGAACAGAGTGAGCCCTAGAACTTCTCTTGATCACACTCTTCCTCACACCTCAAGATTCTAGATCCATATTTAGGCAATCTCCCGCCCACACGCCCAATCCCTAGCAACATGCAGACTCGATCATCCCCGCCGTTGTTCCCTTACCGCCTCCCATGTGTTGCCTCCCTCTTACCCTAGTTATGTCTCTTCGTCTACCTTGCTTTTGGGTTCCATACTGCACGCATATGACCGGGATGGCATCATGGCAACATCTCCAACTGACGAGAATTCCATCGATATGACATTGTCAGCTCCAGCCGATAGGAGCACCTGCACTGGAGCAACTCTTCCTGAAGTGGTAGCGACATCTGCTAAGCCTATGTACGGTAGGCTTCAACCACCATGATTGAGCGTTTACAACACGGTTTCTTTTCTTACCATCAACAAGAGGCGGCACCACTGTTAATGGCTGTGTGCAAAGGTCTGTTCGGGACGTTCCAAAGCTGTTTGGTCTTTGGTGTGACCACCACTCTTTTGTGGCGAGCACACAATATGGCCCTTGTGAATAGTAACTAAATAGCACATGAACATTGTTCATTTCTTTTTCTGCACGAAGCACATGAGCATTGTTCGTTTAGGTTTGGTATTACATGCTTTGAATCTCTCCTCGTTGTTCATTGACGTGTCCATCAAATTTGATATAAAATGTTATAACAACCTATATGCATTTGTGGTGAACATAAACAAACAAATCGATTTTCTTATGACTATGTCAATAGTGGTGCACCTAGCTAAGTCAGCCTCCGGTAAAGATAATAGCCGCACGTTGCGGCGGAAATTGGTTGCAATATATTTATTGTTGAGATTTGATTGGCTGGAATCTGAACATGAAATATTATATTTTATTATTAAATATAGCGGCAAAATATTTTTAGAATATAAATTGTATTTCTCATGCATGTTGAGAATAGTGGCAATGTGTGCATGTTGAAAGAAATAGTGGGGTTGATGAAGTGAAATGTGTGGATGTCAAAAGTAGTATAAGTAGTGTGTGTGGATGTCGAAAATAGTACAAGTAACACTTTCCATGCATATTGAGAGAAATAAAAGTAGCACATGATTAATGAGGTGGCATGTGTGATGATGTGATATGTGCGCATGTCAAATCAGAATCAGCTAGCAACAGTGGATAATAATTTACAATAGTAGCATACATCTACATAGTGGATAGTGACATATATATAGTGTTATGCAAAGCTTTATTTATTAGGCTATAGACTTATTTTGTTTTGATATGTGTGATGTTACTCATAAAATGAGTAACTAGCTAAGTTACTCAATTTACTTCTTTCCTAATTAACTCATTGTCACATAGATAAATTTGCTAAATTGAACACCACGTTACTCTTGAAGTTACTTCCATTATGTGCAAACAGGCGTACCATCCTGGGAGGCCGTGCTGAGGTTGGCGATGGGGATGACGGAGAAAATCTCGACTGCATTTAGGATAGGTGGCAGTGTCGAGTTGGTTGTGGCAATGATCGACAAGTTGTAGCGACTCTGCCGATACAGGTTATTGGTGTACGCGGCACCGCTCGAGAGGTAATCCGGCGGGAAGCCATTTGTATACCATGGCCTCCCATTGAGGATGACGTTTATCTGGCGCACGGCAGTGCTAGGGATGACCTGTAGCTCGGCCAAGTGCATGATGACGACATACGCGGGAGATGGATCGTTGGGCCGAGGCTCAGCGTCCCAGAACAACTCTATGTGCCGAGAGGCGCCCCGCGGCCTAATTGCCGTCTGCATCACCGCCGTCGGCGCCTCGAAAAGGTCATCATTTATGTTTTGCACCCTATTCGTTGTTGATATCTCTGTCCAGGTTCTCGTGTTGACCCGTGGAATCCATATTCGGTCATATGGATCATCAGGGTACCTGAACAGTTGCATTTGTCTTTGATTAGTACATTGCAATCAGATTGGTGATGGGCTTATTTGGAAAGATCTATATTTGGATATAGTTTCAGCATTTGGCTCAATTTCAACTTAAACTAGCTAATACACCGCGTTGCTGCGGGGATTTATAGCAATAATTCTTTGAGAATAAAAATAGAATATATAAGAATAATGCCCCTCCACTTTCTCTATATATGAACGGTGGGAGTCCTATTATATAGTAAATGGAGGTAGGCTTCGCGTTATAGTGCGTCGTTACCTTCTGGCTTCGGGGGAATGATTTGTTGCAAGAAAAAAAATATGGACGTCTGAATATGGTTGATGATGTTGAGGAAATGCATGTGGCGAAAAATGAAATACTAAGAGGTTGAGTGTACTTGATGATGTGATGGACCATGTGACATGCGTAGTGAGGTTGGATGTGTGCATGTTGAGAAAAGTAAAAGTGGTGAGGATCAATTATTTAGTTACGTAGGATATCAAAACTTTGTATCAGAGAAATATATCACTCTCGCTCGATCTCAGCCTATCATCCTCCCTATGAGCCATAAAAAAACACTTCCACCATTTCTAAACACATTGCATATTAGTTTTCTTCTAAGTCAAAATTCATAAAGTTTGACCAAGTTTATAAACATCCACAATACCAAATTAACATCATCTGATCTATCGGAACAAATATTGCATCTATTGATATTGTGGATTCTTATATATTTTCTGTTAACTAGGTCAAATTTTACAAAGTTGACTTAGACAAACTAATATGCATTTTACTTTGAAATGGAGGGAGTATCTTAGCCTCTACCAGGCAGGTAATAATTGTATTTTTCTGAATTCATGGACCGGTTTTAAACTAAAAATAAATTTTCAATTTCGTGAACTTATTGATTTCATCAAGGCTAAACTCTAAGTCATCTCCTCACCTGACAAAGGTGGACTCGTCAGTCGGGCCGAAGTTGAGCCTAGCCAGCAACACCAGGCCCTGCGTGGCTGTCGCCTGCGGGTAGATCGTCTTCTTAAGCGGCCTCAGGTCCAGACCAGAGATGAACGGTGTCCCTGTGCCGGTGTTGATCAGGCATATCTGCAGGAAGTCACTCGGCACAACAACAAAGGCCTCCACTTGCACCACGTACCCCGAGCCTGAGATGTTCACCGTATTCCAGAAGTTGACGCCGATGTGAAGATCAAATATTGGCATCCTATTAAGGCCGTCGTAGTCGCCGTAGAAAAAGGTGGCGCGGAGGAGGTACTTGAGCCCAGCCACCAGGGACCGGAGCGTGTAGCAGTTGCGTGTGCCGCCGGGGAAGGCGCGCAAGTCGTGGTAGCGCTTCGAGAGCAGCGACTGCGGCTTCATGTACTCCACCGAGATGTTGTGGTTCGAGCCGGTGTCGATGAAGGCGGCATCCGGGGCGTAGGAGAGCTCGGTTGTGCTGTCCACGTAGCTCGTCGTCCCCGGAAACCCGCAATCTATGCTTATAAAACCTGCGATAGGTAGAGTTGGTACAAGTTTGCAATTGCACATTATGGATCCGTTGTAGATTTGATATTAGGAAGACACAATGTGTGCAGTTAATATTTTCAGGGACAGTGAGCATGCATACCTTTGTTGTCAGGTTGGGCACGAGCTTGGAGCAACTCGCTCGAGGCGGCGGCAGCGGCGAGGCAGAGAAGCAGCAGCCATGGCGTGGTCGCCATTGTCGATCTGCAGCGTTGATGGTTCCAATATGTACTTGCAAGCACCTAATGGAGCATCACGACATTTATAGGTGCGACCCTGCGGGCTAGATAGCACCATCCATGCGCAGCCTCCATGTACGACATGCGCAGCCTCAACTCCCAGTTTGTCAACAAACAAAGACAATATGTCCAGACTTAATCCTGATATAAAAATATATATAAAGAGAACCAACTGTCTTTTGTTTACCGATGGAAAACTAACTCTGTTGAATGTTATAGCTAGCATAATGATAATCTAAAAAAAATGCTAGCATAATGATGGCATGAACACCATCATGCTTAGCCACGTCGCTACACCCAGTTGAGTAAGGGCATGTACATCAATTTAGACGCCTGTTATCTGCAACGATCCTCCTCGTCACCAGTAGACAGCGGTAAAATCACCTCATACAATGGACCGTCTTTTTTGGTATCTGTAACACCTCAAAAATTGGAAATATGTTAATTAGTCTACGAAGTTAATCCCGTCCATCTCCGACCGACCCCACCGTTACTACTCTCTACAAGAGTGGCAGTTGTCCTTTCTTACAGACACACCCAATACAATGCTAGAAAGGCTGTCCTTAGCAATCGATTTTCAAGCGCTACAGACCGTCGTTAATATTACCGACGGGCTCTTTTTCTTTTGAAATAGGCTTTCGTTCCGCTATATATATATATAATAACCACATGATACAATATGAAACCATTGATGGAGCAAAACAACATACATCCACGTCTAAAAAGAAAAGAAACAGAAAATAATGCCAACACCGACGGCTCTTTTTCTCTCCTCCACATCATTTAATATCCTAGCTGTAACCCCTTCTAGACAGCTGATTGTATATCGTTGTGCATGTCTTAATGCCTACCACACGGTGGGTCTAGCTCTCACTGGGGCACTAACCTTAATTTCCTCATCACCTCTTTGTGGTACCCACGATCTACATGATTAGTGCTATGGCAAACCGTCAAAGCTTTGATTTTAATTTCATGGATCTGGTCAATGTGTCCTCTTGCTAGGTGCATGACTTTATATTTTGCGTTGAGAGAGTGCCAAGGAAGACTGGCCGGGAATGTTGGCCGTGCCGCACTGTTCTTCTCGCCTGTTTTTCAATGCGAAACTGCTACGTGCATCCTGCGAGTACTTTATTTTTTGAAACTAAATCAGGAAAAAGCCCATTTCAAACCTTGAAAGTGTAGAAGTCTCCAGCCCCATAAATATTATTTTGTAGGCTAAACACACACTTTACTAATTATTACTCAAGAATATTATGAGGAATACAACTTAGTTCCGGAGGCTGAATGAGAAAAACATGGCGTCCAACTGATAGACTAAGCGAGTCCCGTGTTTAGCGACGCTATGTGCCTCGATATTCTTTGAAAATAAACGAACAAGACTGAAGTTCTGAAGCCATTAACTTGATTTTCTAGATAATGTGAGCATACTTCCCTCGGTTCCTTCGAATGTTAGAGCACTTCAGCAGCACGTCTAAGCGGATGTCTATACACGTTTTAGACGACCAGGCCTGCCATCCAGCAGCTCGTCTAACCAGACGTGCAAACATACATATCCTTCAAATTAGCCTCGACGATGTCCAGGCCTGGACGACGTGAAGGTATCGTCCAAAGTGCAACCGAAGCCACGATTCCTTCCTCCCGCCAACTTTGTCGCTTCCTCTTCCGTCAACTCGTTTGCTCTCGATACGAGGAAGACGCCGTCGCGAGGTTGTCAGGATGAGAGAAGAGGATCCTACCGCACTGGATCAAGCCGTCGCCGCTGCTCCGTCTGGAGGTGCTTTATAGACAAACTGTTGGAGACGCTTTAGAGACAACTTCTTTGCAGTTCAAAGCGATGATGACGCTTTGCTGCATAAGATCCACCGCAAATGCAACTACCTCCCTGACGCCAGAGCTTCGAGAGTTGTCGGGCCAGAAAAACTCCCAAAGGAGATAGCCCACGCTCCCATATATATATATGGTCCATCAGCGGCTTTGCAAACGACCCAAAGGATCCTAGTTGTTGAGTATATGTGTTATGTGTATCTTGTGCATTTGGCTCATCTTCTAATTTGTTAGAATAATCTGAGGCACTCCGTTGATCATCCGAGGATCAAGAAATCACACGAGCACGGCACCGAGATTTGTTAAGGAGGTTCACCGATATGACTACATCCCCGGGACATGACTACGGGCGCTCCTCCCCGTGACACCGTCACAATACCGCATCCTGGCCGTCCTGGGCGCCGGCACACGTCGCCGGCTCCCCCTGCACGCCTGTGCTATTATGTTGGCATAGATTACATCGTGTGTCTACCCCCGCTATATATGAGAAGCCTAGGATACACGTGTCCTATTAGGACACGACTCCATATCCTGTCTAAACATAATACTATTACAAGTCCAACTGTAACCTACCTTGTACACAATATTCAACACAGCTCTAACAAACTCCACCTTAGCGAATATTCTCCACCACCTTGAATTCGTCCATGCATCAAACTTTCATGTACATTGAATTTGAGCTTATCCCATGAGCACCGCTGCTAATCCAAAGACTCCATGTGACTCCACCTGCAACTTGTAGTTCTTTCTTTTTCTGACCATAGTCAACGCTCGAACGAAATTGAGCTCCACATTACTCTAGTTGAGCTCCCAACTTCCACAGTATCCAACACCATCACACACCGATCACTGACCTGCGTGAAAGTGAACAACTCATATTGGGTGTCGCACATAAGAGTTACCTGAACTCAACATCATCGCTCTTCCTTGGCCGTTCGTCTGAAACTTGAAGGAATTTCGCCGTCGCCTTGTGTCACCCTGAGTCAAATTCGCAGTTATCTCACCACATGTATGACCATCAAAGCCCTGGCCCGTCTTCATGCCCCGTGCGTACCGCACGTCTCTCCGCTATTATCGCGTCGAGCCTCCGCTGTCCCGGTCGAGTCTCAACGGTTGCGAACCCACACCACTCAACCCCCACTGCAGAGTACCACCGATAATCACAGACCGATGACGAGTTTCACGCTTTCATCGGACCACTGGGCTCCGGTCCGAATTGCGTGTCACTCGCTTTTTTCCCGCTGAATAGGCTGCGATTCTCCGGATCCTTACACCGTAGACCCTTAATACAGCTCCACCTTCAACATGACTCCATGGTAGATGATCAGTCCACCCCACGCCCCGTTGACTTCAAGCTTCGTGTGTACACCACCTTGAATCAACCCCGCGCCATAGTCTTGTTGAAGCCACACAAGCCCTCGGGCCTGCTCCGCGTGTTTCCACGCCCAGAAGTCAGTCACCATCAACATCACGCTCCTATGTTGTCGTCGCCGATTCTACCACCGTCTTCTGTTACAACCGACATGCGTCGATTCGTCAGACTGTCCAGTCTGACCCAGCCGAACTTATTCAACTGCGCGACACGCTCGAGACTCAAGCCGTCACCGTGACCTTGTCATCGTGCGTGTACCCACAAAGAAAAAACCAAATTAAACTCCCCATAGCCTTCCCGTGTGAACGTGCTGATTCATCACACGTATGTAGCTTTAGGATTTTTTTTCTTTCTTGATAGCATATCACGGCCAGATCCTTGATCCTTGTGTCACTTTTTTTTGTCCAAAACAAATCTTCATGATGCCTTGCAGCTCCCCTGTGCATTGCCGCACCATGAGCACTCCTAGGCGCCTGGGCCACCGTAGCCGTTGCCACCCGTACGCGCCTCGGACCGGGCCGCCTTGTGTCCATATTTTTACGATCATCGATCGATCTAGAATACCAGGACACCGCGCCTGCTCCATCCGACCTCGCCGGGAATTAACCTGCAAACACGCCGTATGCTCGCCCGAATTGATCCACCTGACCAATCGCCACATGTTTCGCCGATATAGCTCGTCCAACCTTGTCAGCCGCTGGCACACGCACACGCGCCTCTCATTGATATGCTTTCTTCCGATATTGTCGAGAACCATGCCGCATAGGCTGCATCTCAAACTCGATACTTCCTTCCTCTACATCAACTCCGTCGCAGCCTCAAACAACCTAGCTCGTGATACCACTTGTTAGAATTAATCCGAGGCACTTCTTTGATCAACCAAGAACCAAGCAATCACACAAGCACCACACCGAGATTTGTTAACGAGGTTCACCGATATGACTACATCCCCGGGGTCTGACTACGGACGCTCCTCCCGTGACACCATCACAATACCGCACCTCGGCTGCCCGGGCGCCGGCACACGTCGCCGGCTCCCCTGCGCACCCGTGCTATTATGTTGGCATAGATTACATCGTGTATCTACCCCCGCTATATATGAGAGGCCTAGGATACAAGTGTCCTATTAGGACACGACTCCATATCCTGTCTAAACACAATACTACTACAAGTCCAACTGTAACCTACCTTGTACACAATATTCGACACAACTCTAACATAATTTTATATAGTTGAGGTCATAATCCTTCTTGTACATCATCTATACGTGCGTTTGCATATGATCAATACATTGTGTAATTCCATCATCATACATGGTATCAGTTTTTAGGTTACAATTCTAGCTTCCGCTCGCCGCTGCCGCCGCCGCGCCTCTCCCCAATCACGCCGCCGCTGCTGCATCTCCACCGGCCGCTGTTGAATATATGAGCAAATTAGAAAAGGGATCATGACAGCAATAGCGTAGACTACAGTAACGATGCAAACTAGCATAGTAAGCGAGTAGATCGAATCTACGACAGAAACTAGACATAGGAATTCTAGCATGATCTCAAAAAGAGAGGACAAGAATGCATATGGTGCGGCGGGAGTCGAACCACCAGTGTTTATGTTCTTGGACATGTCGTCGATGAAGAGGTTGCCGAGGTCGGGGAAGAAATCGTCGTTGAGGAAGTCGTCACTACCAGCAGTCGCGTGAGTCTGCTCCCCAAAAACCTAATCGCCCCACTCCCGTACAGGATCACGAGAGGCGGGATTCCACACGCCTCCTATCCATTCTCGCGGTGCACGCCAGAAGGAGGGATGCAGAAGACTTGGATAGCGGTGCAATGATCTGGAACGGTGTGAAACCATATGTTGTGATGACGGCTAGGGTTGGCAAGAACCTCGCATATATATAGGTGCGATAGGGTGGAGAGACGTGGACGGACCCACGTCCGAGTCGGTTACAGCCCACTATCCGACGTCTCAGATTGTGGCGCGTTTGTTATGGACTCTCCGTTCCTGGTCTGCAAAAATAAGCGCGTAGGTATGAGCTCGGCTCAATCCCTCAACCCGCGGTGTGGCGTGGCGAGGCGAGGGGAGCGAGGAGGAGGAGTGCGCGAGGGCCTCTTTTGTTCTCATTGTCTTACAAGTGCTAGAAGAGCCCAACTAGCGGTATGGGACTAAACTTTAGTCCCACACACACACCATACAAACAGCCAACACACATGGGTCATGAGAATTTCAGATTTTTAGTTCGGTTTTGGGCCAAAAGTCTACTAGCAAAAAATCCAACAATCCTCCACAAAGTCTCATTGGCACTTCTCATCATTTATTCCAAACCATTGTTTATATACCGATTCTTGATGAAGACTGTTAAGTTGAACTTCCATTTAGAATTTTATGCTACACTAGATCACAACATGAATAGTGGACTATGCCTTGAACTACAAGCCTTCTATGAGACTAGTTTCACACAAATCCTTGACCGATACTGAGCTGCCGTAAGGCTACCCCGCGGGTGTAGCGTATACGTCATACTCCAGGGCCTTTCATGCATGTATTAGAGAAGACCCAATTCTCATAGACTGTCTAATTCATATAGGTATGTTTCTCAGGAGATGCTCCGCAGGAAAACATCTCTACTTACCCAAATAAGCCACTTGGAATACATTAAGATAAGTATCAACCTATCATGCAGATTTTGAGAGTACTGCATCTGCATAGATCAGCGGGATAGAAAATATAGGGATACTCTCCTTCCAGCTGCCCAGCAGCTTGTCTCACACTTCTACTTCACGGGATCTCCGATCACATAGAGTGGGTTATCACTATGGACAACTCATACGGTGGGTCTCAAACCTATCTCCATCGATGCCTTATCTATCACATTACGTGATAAACCTTTTGTGAAGGGATCTGCCAAGTTTTTAGATGTTTGGATATAATCCAACGCAATAACTCCGGAGTTCTTCAATTTTCTGACAGATTTCAATCTCCTCTTCACATGCCTTGAGGACTTCATATTATCCTTAGAACTGTTTATCTTTATGATACAGTTTGATTATCACAGTTCATCAGGATAGCAGGTATTGTTTTTTCAACCACACGTAAGTCCATCAAAAGCTGACAAAGCCACTCTGCTTCAACAGTGGTTGTGTCTAATGCTGTGAGTTCTGCTTCCATAGTTGACCTCCTTAAGATGGTCTGCTTGCAAAACTTCCAAGAAACACTGCCACCACCAAGTGTAAAAACATAACCACTTGTGGCCTTAATCTCATCAGCATCAGATATCCAATTTGAGTCACTATAACCCTCAGTACCCTTGGGTACCCGGTGTAGTGAATCACATAGCTCGCAGTGCTGTTTAAATAGCGCATAACTCTCTCGAGCTCATGCAAATGATCATCTCCCAGTTTTGACATAGACCGCCTTAGTTTTCTCACAGCAAACGAGATCTCAGGCCTAGTGGCACTTGCAAATGAGATCTCAGGCCTAGTGGCACGCAATGTAAATTTCCTCATCCAACTCTCCATTGAGGAAATCCGTCGTAACGTCCATTTGATGAACTAGAAGACCAGGTGAGGCAGCCAATGATAGTAGCATCCGGGTAGTGGTCAGTCTAGCTACAGGTGAGTAAGTATCAAAGAAGTCTTCACATTCTTTCTCGGTATAACCCTTGTGTTGGAAATATGCCCTAGAGGCAATAATAATTAGTTATTATTATATTTCTTTGTTCATGATAATCGTTTATTATCCATGCTATAATTGTATTGATTGGAAACACAATACTTGTGTGGATACATAAACAAAACACTGTCCCTAGTAAGCATCTAGTTGACTAGCTCGTTGATCAAAGATGGTCAAGGTTTCCTGGCCATAGGCAAGTGTTGTTACTTGATAACGGGATCACATCATTAGGAAAATCATGTGACGCACTAGACACAAACTAATAGACGTAGCATGTTGATCGTGTCATTTTGTTGCTACTGTTTTCTGCATGTCAAGTATTTGTTCCTATGACCATGAGATCATATAACTCACTGACACCGGAGGAATGCTTTGTGTGTATCAAACGTCGCAACGTAACTGGGTGACTATAAAGATGCTATACAGGTATCTCCGAAGGTGTTCGTTGAGTTAGTATGGATCGAGACTGGGATTTGTCACTCCGTATGACGGAGAGGTATCTCGGGGCCCACTCGGTAATACAACATCACACACAAGCCTTGCAAGCAATGTGACTTAGTTTAAGTTGCGGGATCTTGTATTAAGGAACGAGTAAAGAGACTTGCCGGTAAACGAGATTGAAATAGGTATGCGGATATTGACGATCAAATCTCGGGCAAGTAACATACCGAAGGACAAAGGGAATGACATACGGGATTATATGAATCCTTGGCACTGAGGTTCAAACGATAAGATCTTCGTAGAATATGTAGGATCCAACATGGGCATCCAGGTCCCGCTATTGGATATTGACCGAGGAGTCACTCGGGTCATGTCTACATAGTTCTCGAGCCCGCAGGGTCTACACACTTAAGGTTCAGCGTTGTTTTATGCGTATTTGAGTTATATGGTTGGTTACCGAATGTTGTTCGGAGTCCCGGATGAGATCACGGACGTCACGAGTGTTTCCGGAATGGTCCGGAAACGAAGATTGATATATATGATGACCTCATTTGGTTACCGGAAGGTTTTCGTGCATTACCGGAAAAGTTTCGGGCTCATCGGTAGTGTACTGGGAGTGCCGGGAGGGGTGCCGGGGACCATCAGGAGGGGTGTCACGCCCCAAGGGGTCTCATGGGCTATGGGAAGAGATAAACCAGCCCCTAGTGGGCTGGAATAAGTTCCCACTAAGGCCCATAAGGTTTGAGAAGGAAAAAACACAAGGTGGAAAGAGTTTCCAAGTGGGAAGGTGGAATCCTACTCCAAGTAGGATTGGAGTAGGACTCCTCCACCTCCAATTTCGGCCAAACCTTTAGGTTTTGAGGCTGCCTCCTCCCCTCCCTCCCTCCTATATATAGTGGGGTTTTAGGGCTGATTTGAGCCAACTTTTGCCACGGCAGCCCGACCACATACCTCCACGGTTTTACCTCTAGATCGCGTTTCTGCGGAGCTCGGGCGGAGCCCTGCTGAATTAGATCACCACCAGCTCCGGAGCGCCGTCATGCTGCCGGAGAACTCAGCTACCTCTCCGTCTCTCTTGCTGGATCAAGAAGGCCGAGATCATCGTCGAGCTGTACGTGTGCTCAACGCGGAGGTGCCGTCCGTTCGGCACTAGATCGGAGCGGATCGTGGGACGGATCGCGGGACGGTTCGTGGGAGGGTTCGCGGGGCGGATCGAGGGACGTGAGGACGTTCCACTACATCAACCGCGTTTCTTAACGCTTCTGCTGTGCGATCTACAAGGGTACGTAGATCAGAAATCCCCTCTCGTAGATGGACATCACCATGATAGGTCTTCGTGCGCGTAGGAAAATTTTTGTTTCCCATGCGACGTTCCCCATCATCTTGGCCCCAAGCCTTGCCTTGTACTTTTCAGTTGTACCATCAGGTCTAAGCTTTTTCTTGAACACCAACTTACATCCCACGGGTTTGCACCCATATGGACGATCAATGACTTCCCAGGTTCCATTAGCTAAGATGGAGTCGATCTCGCTACGGACAACTTCCTTCCAGTAGTTAGCATTAGAAGATAGATAGGCTTCTCAAAGAGTAATGGGTGTGTCATTCACGAGGTACACAATGAAATCATCACCAAACGACTTTGTAGTCCTTCGTCTCTTACTCCTAACAAGTGTTTCATTGTCATCATCTTGAGGATTCTCAATGTGTTCCATCACAATGGTAGGTTCAGGAATTACAGAAAATTCCTGAGAAGATAGAGTAGGTATCTCCTGATTCGATGAGTTAGACATATCCTTCATAGGAAATATGTCCTAAAAGAAAATCGCATCATTCGACTCCATAATCGTACCAACATGCATGTCGGGTACCTCAGATTTTATTATCAAAACTCTATAGCCAATGCTATGAAAAGCATAGCCTAGAAGAACACAATCCACGGTTTTTTCTCCAAGCTTACGCTTCTTGGGAATTGGTATGTTGACTTTTGCCAAACAACCCCAAGTACGTAGGTAAGAGAATATCAACCTTTTCCTTTCACATCCGCAAAAGGAGTAATTGTTTTATGCTTTGTGGGAACTCGGTTTAGGACATGACACGCAATCATTAGTGCCTCCTCCTACCATTCCTTGGAGAGACCCAATGTGTCTAACATGGCATTAACCAAATTAGTTAGAGTTCAGTTCTTTCTTTTAGCCACCCCATTTGACTGAGGTGAGTAGGGAGGCGTCCTCTCATGAATTATACCGTGTTCCGCACAAAAAGAATCAAATTCATTGGAAAAATACTGTCCACCACGATTAGACCTAAGTTGTTTGATTTTTTGATCAAGTTGGGTTTGTCCTTCAGCTTTATAGTTTTTGAAGAAGGTTAAAGCCTCATCTTTTGATTTCAGAAGGTACACATGACAGTATCTAGTGGAGTCATTAATCAACGTCATGATGCATCTCTTTGCACCTTTTGTCATCATGCCATTAATCTCATAAAGATCAGAATGAATAATCTCTAGTGGTACCAAGTTTCTCGCCTCTGCAGTCTTATGAGACTTGCGAGGTTTCTTAGCTTGCACACACACTTGGCACTTGGAGCTCTTGATAGTGGTCAATTTCGGAATAAACTCAGGTTGGCTAGCCGCTCATGCAATCAAAGTTAATATGACAAAGTCCCGAATGCAAAATATTAGATTCAGAATCGTGACGAACACTATTAATAACTTTCGTGCAAATATCTGACAAAGACACGCGGAACAAGCCTCCGCACTCATAACCTTTTCCAAAAAATTGTCCATACTTTGAAATTACAACTTTATTGGACTCGAAAACCAACTTATAACCATATCGACATAAACGGGAACCGTTGACGAGATTTTGATTTAGGGAGGGCACATGATGAACGTTCTTTAATCGCATGATCTTCCCTGAAGTAAACTTCAGATCGACCATCCCGACACCTCGAACAGTGGCATGTGACCCATTCCCCATCAGCACGGGGGAAGTCCTTGTGACCTGATAAGAAGAAAACATGGAGGCATAAGCACAAACATGGACATTGGCACCGTGTCAATTAGCCAATCTGGAGAATGACAAACTGAAAGGATGGTAGGAAAAATACCGCATCCAGAATCCTTCATATCAGTATCACCGATGAAAACATTGGCGGACTTGCCGCTTGATACGTCTCCGTTGTATCTACTTTTCCAAACTCTTGTATCCTTATTTTGGACTCTAATTTGCATGATTTGAATGGAACTAACTCGGACTAACGCTTTTTTCAACAGAATTGCCATGGTGTTGTTTTTGCGCAGAAATAAAAGTTCTCGGAATGACCTCGAAATTTACGGGGATTTTTTGTGGAATATATAAAAAATACTGGTGCAAGAATCAACCGGAGAAGTGGGGCGTGGAGCCCACGAGACCACCAGGCGCGCCCCCCTGGCCGCGCCTGGCAGGCTAGTGGGGCCCATGTTGCTCCACCGCCTCCAATTCCAGCTGTATTTAGTCCCTTTCGTCCAAAAAAAAAATCAAGGAGAAGAGTTCATCGCGTTTTACGATACGGAGGCGCCGCCACCTCCTGTTCTTTCTCTGGAGGGCAGATCTGGAGTCCGTTCTGGGCTTCGGAGAGGGGAGATCGTCGCCATCGTCATCACCAACCTTCCTTCATCGCCAATTGCATGATGCTCTTCACCGTTCGTGAGTAATCTCATCGTAGGCTTGCTGGACAGTGATGGGTTGGATGAGATCTATCATGTAATCGAGTTAGTTTTGACGGGGATTGATCCCTAGTATCCACTATGTTCTGAGAATGATGTTGCTACTACTTTGCCATGCTTAATGCTTGTCACTAGGGCCCGAGTGCCATGATTTCAGTCTGAACCTATTATGTTCTCGTCAATATATGTGTGTTCTAGATCCTATCTTGCAAGTTGTAGTCACCTACTATGTGTTATGACCCGGCAACCCCGGAGTGACAATAGCCGGAACCACTCCTGGAGATGACCATAGTATGAGGAGTTCATGTATTCACTAAGTGTTAATGCGTTGGTCCGGTTCTTTATTAAAAGGAGAACCTTAATATCCCGTAGTTTCCATTAGGACCCCGCTACCACGGGAGGGATGGAGAATAGATGTCATGCAAGTTCTTTTCCCTAAGCACGTATGACTACATACGGAATACATGCCTACATTACATTGATGAACTGGAGCTAGTTACATATCTCTCTGTGTTATAACTGTTGCATGATGAATATCATCCGGCATAATCGTCCATCACCGATCCAATGCCTATGAGTTTTTCCTACTGGTCCTTGCTATGTTACTTTGCCGCTACTGCTGTCACTGATGCTACTGTTACTCTGTCGCTATTGCTGTCACTGCTCCTACTTTTACTCTGTCACTACTGCTGTCACTTTGTTGCTACTGGTTATTGTTGCTACTGTTGCTATCACATTACTCTGCTACTGATACTTTGCTGCAGATACTAAGTCTTTCAGGTGTGGTTGAATTGACAACTCAACTGCTAATACTTGAGAATATTCTTTGGCTTCCCCTTGCGTCGAATCAATAAATTTGGGTTGAATACTCTAACCTCGAAAACTGTTGCGATCCCCTATACTTGTGGGTTATCACCGCTCTTCTCAAGTTCGTGCTCCTCATAGCGGTTGGGACATCTCGGAGCCCAGTGATTTGGATCACCGCGGACATGGCATAGTTCCTTCCCCTTCTTATGGGAAGACTTCTTGAAGTTGATAGAGTGTGATGGCTTCTTCTTTGCAACAAACTTGCCTTTTCCCCGAGTTTTGTTCTTGTTGGTTTGGGGCTTGTTGAGATGGAAGTTTTTCTTCTGTACCATGTGGGCACTTGAAACTCCCTCAACAGCTCGAGCACGTGTGTCTTTTGCTCTCGCCTTCTCTTCAACATCAAGATAATCCAATGAGATCCGAAACGGAAAACTCATGTCTCTTGTGTTTGAGAGAGGTAGCAAAATTGTTCCATGAAGGTGGAAGCTTGGCAATGATGCCTTGATATGTCTCCAACGTATCTATAATTTTTTATGGTTTCATGCTATTATCTTGTAAAACTTTGGATGTTTTGTATGCCTTTTATATCTTTTTTGGGACTAACTTATTAACTCAGTGCCAAGTGCCAGTTCCTGTTTTTTCCGTGTTTTTGACCCCTTTCAGAGAAGGATTTTAAACAGAGTCCAAACGGAACGAAACTTCCAAAAAGATTTTTTCCAAAACAGAAGACAACCGGGAGACTTGAGAACTAAGGCATAGGGTCAACAGGGACCCCACAAGCCCCCTAGCCGCGGCCAGGGGGCACGCGCCTCCCATGCTTGTTGGCTCCCTGGACCTCCTCTGCCCTAGGTCTTTCGCCTAGATATTCCCTAAAATCCCAGAAAAAATCAAGAGAGCCTCGAAAACACTTTTCCGCCGCCGCAAGCTTGTGTCTCCGCAAGATCCCATCTGGGGCACGTTCTGGTGCCCTGCCGGAGGGGGGATTCGGATACGGAGGGCTTCTTCATCAACACCATGACCTCTTCGATGATGCGTGAGTAGTTCACCATAGACCTTCGGGTCCATAGCTAGTAGCTAGATGGCTACTTCTCTCTCTTGGACCTTCAATACAAAGTTCTCCATAATCTTCATGGAGATCTATCCGATGTAACCTTCTTTTGCGGTGTGTTTGTCGAGATCCGATGAATTGTGGATTTATGATCAGATTATATATGAATCTTATTTTAGTTTCTTCTGATCTCTCTTATGCATGATTTCATATCCTTGTAATTCTCTTCGAGTTGTGGGTTTTGTTTGGCCAGCTTGATCTATGATTCTTGCAATGGGGGAACTTCTTGGTTTTGGGTTCATACCGTGCGATGACCTCATCCAGTGATAGAAGGGGTAGCGAGGCACGCATCGTGTTGTTGCCATCAAGGGTAAAAATATGGGGTTTTCATCATTGGTTTGAGTTTATCTCTCTACATCATGTCATCTTGCTTAAGGCTATACTCTGTTCGTCATGTACTCAATACACTAGATGCATGCTGGATAGCGGTCGATGTGTGGAGTAATAGTAGTACATGCAGAAAGTATCGGTCTACTTGTCTCGGACGTGACGCCTATATGTATGATCATTGCCTTAGATATCGTCATGACTTTGCGCGGTTCTATCAATTGCTCGACAGTAATTTGTTTACCCACCGTAATATTTGCTATTTTGAGAGAAGCCTCTAGTGAACACTACGGCCCTCGGGTCTACTTCACATCATATTTTCAGCCTTACACTTTTACTTTGTTGCACTTTCCGCCTTCAGATCTCACTTTGCAATCAATCTTGAAGGGATTGACAACCCCTTCATAGCGTTGGGTGCAAGCTCTTTTGTGTTTGCGCACGTACTCTGGACTTGACGTGATTATCCTACTGGATTGATACCTTGGTTCTCAAACTGAGGGAAATACTTACTGCTCCTGTGCTGCATTACCCTTTCCTCTTCAAGGGAAAAACCAAGGCAGGCCCAGTCTCCGTCAACGTGTCAATTCTTGGCGCTGTTGTCTGTTGCCGTAGCAGAAGAATTTCTGGCACCATTGCCGGGGAGGACCAAGTCAAGAACTCATCCAAGTAAGTGTCGCAAACTCATCTCTTGCAATTAATTTTTTGCCTCTTGTTTTCCTCTCCCCCACTTCTGAAAAACAAAAATTTACAAAAATATTTGCCTTTTTTGTTTGCCTTTTCTTTTACCTTTTTTGTTCGCCCTTTTGTCTTGCTTGCTCTTTGTTCGCTTGTGTGCTTGCTTGCTTGCTTGCTGAAGTCACAATGACTGAAAACACCAAACTTTGTGACTTCTCGAATACTAATAATAATGACTTTATTAGTACTCCGATTGCTCCCGCCACTAGTGTGGAATCATACGAAATCAATGCTGCTTTGCTGAATCTTGTTATGAAAGAGCAATTCTCCGGCCTTCCTAGTGAAGATGCCGCATCCTATCTTAATACCTTCATTGAGCTTTGAGATATGCAAAAGAAGAAAGATGTGGATAATGATGTGATTAAATTGAAGCCTTTTCCTTTCTCGTTGCGAGATCGAGCAAAAACTTGGTTTTTGTCTTTGCCCAAAAATAGCATTGGTTCTTGGAATAAGTGCAAAGATGCTTACATATCCAAGTATTTTCCGCCAGCTAAGATTATCTCTCTCCATAATGATATCATGAATTTTAAGCAACTTGATCATGAACATGTTGCACAATCTTGGGAGAGAATGAAATTGCTGATTAGAAATTGTCCCGCTCATGGCTTGAGTCTTTGGATGATTATACAAATCTTTTACGCTGGCTTGAATTTCGCTTCTAGAAATATCTTGGACTCCGTCTCAGGTGGAACGTTCATGGAAATCACCTTAGGAGAAGCCAAAAAACTCCTAGACAATATCATGACGAACTACTCTCAGTGGCACACTGAAAGGTCACCTACTAGTAAAAAGGTACACGCTATAGAAGAAATTAACTCGTTAAGTGCTAAGATGGATGAGTTAATGAATTTGGTTGCTAGTAGAAGTGCTCCTTTAGATCCTAATGATATGCCCTTGTCTTTCTTGATTGAGAGTAGCAACGCTAGCTTGGACGTTAATTTTGTTGGTAGGAATAATTTTGGCAACAACAATGCTTTTAGAGGAAACTATGTTCCTAGGCCTTTTCCTAGTAACCCCTCTAATAACTTTGGCAACTCCTACAACAATACTCATGGAAATTACAATAGATTACCCTGTGATCTAGAGAGTAATATCAAAGAGTTTATCAACTCGCAAAGATTTTCAATGCGTCCATAGAGGATAAACTACTCAAAATTGACGATTTGGCTAGGAGTGTGGATAGAATGTCTAGTGATATTGATGCTTTAAAAGTTAGATTTGCTCCTCCCAAGATCAATATGGATGAAAATTTGAAAGCTATGCGTGTTTCCATGATTGAGAGCAAAGAAAGAACCGCCCAAATTCGTGCTAGACATGAATGGCTTAAAAAGGCGTGTTCTCGTGATAAAAATCACGAAGATCTTAAAGTGCTTGGTGTGACTCCCATTGAATCTTTGTTTTCTTGTGTCAAACCTAATGATGATGGGGCTGGATATGAATCCACTTTGGTTGAAAAATGCCCCAATGATTCGGAGTCCATCTATCTTGATGCTAAAAGCATTGAAAGTGGAGTAGAAGATATTAAAACTTTGAGTAGTAATGAAATTACTACTTTGGATTTCAAGGAATTCAATTATGATAGTTGCTCCTTGATTGAATGCATTTCCTTGATGCAATCCATGCTAAACTCTTGCTACTTCTCAAACAACAGCGCCAGAAATTGACACGTTGACGGAGACTTGCTTGCGTTGGTTTTTCCCTTGGAGAGGAAAGGGTGATGCAGCACAGGAGCAGTAAGTATTTCCCTCGGTTTGAGAACCATGGTATCAATCCAGTAGGAGAATCTCATCAAGTCCAGAGTACATGCGCAAACACAAAAGAGTTTGCACCCAACACTTTAAAGGGGTTGTCAATCCCTTCAAGATTGATTGCAAAGTGAGATTTGAAGGCGGAAAGTGCAACGAAGTAAAAAGTGTAAGGCTGAAAATATGGTGTGGAGTAGACCTGGGGGCCATAGTGTTCACTAGAGGCTTCTCTCAAAACAACAAGTATTACGGTGGGTGAACAAATTACTGTCGAGCAATTGATAGAACCGCGCAAAGTTATGATGATATCTACGGCAGTGATGGTACATATAGGCATCACGTCCGAGACAAGTAGACTGATAATTTCTGCATCTACTACTATTACTCCACACATCAACCGCTATCCAGCATGCATCTAGTGTATTGAGTTCATGACAAACAGAGTAACGCTTTAAGAAACATGACATGATGTAGAGGGATAATCTCAAACCAATGATGAAAACCCCATCTTTTTACCCTTGATGGCTGATGTCAGCTGTGCTAATGCAAAATACCTTCCAATGGCGCCAGAAATAGGTGTGTCGACGGCACCAGGAATCCTTCAGCTACGGCTACGCCTTAAGGCACTTCCTAGGCAAATATGAAAAGGATTTCCTCCGTGGCCTTGGAGCCTTGCGTTGGTGTTCCCTCCAAGCGGAAAGGGTGATGTAGCACATCGGTGGTAAGTATTTCCCTCAGTTTGAGAACCAAGGTATCAATCCAGTGGACGAGTATCACAAGATCCTGCACAAACACAAAAGCTTGCTCCCAACGCTATGAAGGGGTTGTCAATCCCTTATAGATTGTTCGCCAAGTGAGAACTGAAAGCAACAAAGTAACAAAGCAAAGTAAAAGCGGAGGTGTAAACAATGGATGTGAATACACCCGGGGGCCATAGTGTTTACTAGTGGCTTCTCTCATGAAAGCAAGTAGACGGTGGGTGCACAAATTACTGTCGAGAAATTGATAGAACCACGCAAAGTCGTGACGATATCTATGGCAATGATTATATCTATAGGCATCACGTCCAAAACAACTAGACCGATACTTTCTGCATCTACTACTATTACTCCACACGTCGACCGCTATCCAGCATGCATCTAGTGTATTCAGTCCAAAAGAACAGAGTAACGCCTTAAGCAAGATGACATGATGTAGAGGGATAATCTCAAACCAGTGTTGAAAACTCCATCTTTTTACCCATGATGGCAACTACTTAATGTGTGCCTTGCTGCCCCTACTGTCACTGGGAAAGGTCACCACATGGTAGAACCCAAAACCAAGCACTTCTCCCATTGCAAGAATCATAGATCTAGTTGGCCAAACAAAACCCAAGACTCGGAGAGACTTACAAGGATATCAAATCATGCATATAAGAAATCAACAAGGACTCAAATATATATCATAGATAATCCGATCACAAATCCATAATTCATCGGATCTCGACAAACACACCACCAAAGAAGATTACATCGGATAGATCTCCATGAAGATCATGGAGAACTTTGTATTGAAGATCCAAGAGAGAGAATAAGCCATCTAGCTACTAACTACGGACCCGTAGGTCTGAAGTGAACTACTCACGAGTCATTGGAGGGGCGATGATGATGATGAAGAAGCCCTCCGGCAGGGTGGCGGGAAGGGTCTCCAGATGAGATCTCGCGGAAACGGAAGCTTGCGACGGCGGAAAAGTATTTTCGAGGCTCCCCTGGTTTTTTGCTGTATTTTTGGGAATTTATAGGCCAAAGATCTAGGTCAGGGGGCGGCTAGGGAGGCCACAAGCCCTGACACCGCCGCCTCCCACCTGGTGGCAGAGTGGGAGCTTGTGAGCTCCCTGGAGCCCACCTGGCTTGGCCCACAACCCCCCTGATCTTCTTCCGTTCGGGAAAAATCATTTCGGGGATTTTATTCCGTTTGGACTCCGTTCCAAAATCAGATCTGAAAAGAGCCAAAAACACAGAAAAAACAGGAACTGGCACTTGGCACTGAATTAATAAGTTAGTCCCAAAAAAGATATAGAAGTTACATAAAACATCCACAGATGACAAGATAACAACGTGAAACCATAAAAAATTATAGATACGTTTGAGACGTATCAAGCATCCCCAATCTTAACTCCCGCTCGTCCTCGAGTAGGGAAGTGATAAAGAATGAATTTTTGATGCTTTCATGCTACGTAGCATAGATGTCCATTGTAACTCCTCCGATGTGACGTGAATGTTCAGATCCATTAGATTCTAAACAATAGTTTGCTATTGACGTGGAAACAATAATAATTCAAGCAAACTAGCAAGGTAATCATGAACTTTCAAAATAACAAGGCCAAAGGAAAGTTATCCCTACAAAAGCATATAGTATGACTATGCTCTATCATCATTGCACAACGAATTTAAATCATGCACAACCCCGGTATTATCCAAGTAATTGTTTCACACCTTTACTTTCTCAAACCTTTTCAACTCTCACGCAATACATGAGCGTGAGCCATGGTTATAGCACTATAGATGGTGTGGAATGTGGTGGAGATTGCAAGACAAAAAAGAGAAGATAGTCACATTAACTAGGCATATCAATGAGCTATGGAGATGCTCATCAATAGATATCAATGTGAATGAGTAGGGATTGCCATACAAATGATGCACTAGAGCTACGAGTATGTGAAAGCTCTTAAAGAAAACTAGTGGGTGTGCATCCAACTTGCTTGCTCATGAAGACCTAAGGCAATTTTGAGGAAGCCTATCATTGGAATATACATGCCAAGTTATATAATGAAAATTTCCCACTAGCTATATGGTGGTGACAAAACGAGAGACTCTCAATCATGAAGATTATGGTGCTTAATATGCACAAGTGTGGAAAAAGTGGTAGCATTGCCCCTTCTCTCTTTTTCTCTCATTTTTTTGGTGGGCTCTTTGGCCTGTTTTTTTTTGGTGGGCTTCTTTGGCCTCTTTTATTTCCTCACATGGGACAATGCTCCATTAATGATGATCATCACACTTTCAACTCAAAACTTAGAGCAACTATGACTCTATATGGAATGCCTTCGGTAGTGTACCGTGGCAATGATCTAGCATGGCATAGACATCAATGGAAACATCATGCTAGCTATCTTACGATCATGCAATGGCAATGTAGACGTGGTGGCACATCTCATGGTGGTAGTTGCATGGAAATATATCTTGGAATGACTTTGAAAAATCCATAGTAGGTAGGTATGGTGGCTGTTTTGAGGGAGGCTAATGGTGGGTTTTGTGCACCGGCGAAAGTTGCACGACACTAAGAAGATAGTGATGGTGGAAGGTGAAAGTGCATCTTAAACCATGGACTCAACATTAGTCATGAAGAACTCATATACTTGTTGCAAAAAAATTATTAGTAATCGAAACAAAGCATCCAACGCATACTCCTAGGGGAAGGGTTGGTAGGTATAAACCATAGCGCGATCCCGACCACCACGCAAAGGATGACAATCAATAGACTAATCATGTTCAGTTTTCATTACATAGCGGTTCACCATACGTGCATGCTACGGGAATCACTAACTTCAACACAAGTATTTATAGATCCACAACACCTTACTAGCATAACTTCAATATTACCATAACCACAAGTCAAAACTAATTGACATGAAGCAAACTTCTCTAACTATTCAATGCACATGAAGGTGGAAGTTTTCGTATCCCTTTGGATAACTACCCCTTTTGAGACTACTTTCAAAGCATAGATCAACTACCAAGCCACGCACCACTGTGCTCTAAATGATATAAGTGAAGCACATAGAGCAAAAGTATCTAGCTCAAAAGATATAAGTGAAGCACATGTGAGCTGAATTGTCTACCAAAAGATATAAGTGAAGCTCGACAAAATCACGGTGTGTGCATGTTTCTCTCTCTAGGTGTGCAGCAAGGATGATTGTGTCACAAAAAAAAGACTCCTACGATACAAGACTCTCCAAGAAAAAACACGTAACATGTGGTGAATAAAAATATAGCCCCAAGTAACGTTACCGATGGATTGAAGACGAGAGAGGGGATGCCTTCCCAGGGCATCCCCAAGCTTAGGATTTTACGGCATCCTTGAATCTCTTGGGGTGCCTTGGGCATCCCCAAGCTTGAGCTCTTGCCACGCTTTATCTCTTTGTCCATAAGAACTTCACCCAAAACTTGAAAACTTCACAACACGAAACTTAAACACAAACTCGTGATAACATTAGTACAAGAAAACAAACCACCACTTCCTTAGGTACTATAGCAAACTTAAATTCTACTTGTGCTGATGTTGGGTTACTGTATTTTCAATCTTCCATGGCTAATACCCCTCGATACTATCCATAGTTTCATCAAAATAAGCAACCAACACAACAAAAAACAGAATCTGTTAACAGCAGACTAGTCTGTAGAAATCTGTATATTTCGTACACCTCTTTTACTTCAAAAATTCAGAAACATTACGATAGTCTGAAGAATTTGCGTAGCAATCAGCAGCAAAAAGAATCAACTCAAAAGCTCTTACAGAAAAAAAATGAAAACTCTTTTCGTGAGCAGAAAGTTTCTGTCTTTTCCAGCATAACCAAACGATCATCCCCAGGACTAATCATAACGGTTTTGCTTGGCACAAACGCAAAAAGAAACACAAAAACACAATCATAACAGAATTATGAAAGTGTGGAAAACACAAAACAGAAAGAAAAAGGATAGATTCGGTGGGTTGTCTCCCAACAAGCGCTTTTGTTTAACGCCCTTAGCTAGGCGAAAGGTGATGAAATCGCGTATAGTCATCTTTGGTGCTCAAACCATAAGTAGCGTGATCATTTATCATTTTAAGATCTTCATATTTATTGGATGACTCACCACTAGCTTTAGGTACAAAAACAAGCTTGACGGTCTTATTGAGTGTGATATTTGGAGTGTTTTGCACAGCGGCAAAAGCGGAACCCAAGTTGGTTATGACATCTTCTAATTTGCCAATTCTAGAAGAATCATTAACTATAAGTTCCTTCTCCCTTAAAATTTTCAAAAAGTTTCCCACTTTGGATCCGTAATGAGTAATTTTATTGTGGATCTTTCTATCCAAACCCTCAATAAGTTCAACTGTGGCAATTTTGTTTTCAATAGCGTCAAGCCTTTGCATCACGTGTTCGAAGGTTCAGATAGTTCCATTAACCATGAGGGGGGGGGTGAGCCTACCAAATTCATGATAGCTCTATAGGAGTCAACAGTATGGCTCCCCAAAAAGTTCCTGCCTACAATGGTATCAAGGATATACCTATTCCAAGGAGAAATTCCAACATAGAAACTGCGAAGGAGGACGGTAATGGATTGCTTACGAGCAGATCTACTTTGAGCATTGCAAATCCTGTACCAAGCGTCCTTCAAATTTTCTTCCTCATTTTGCCTGAAATTGAGAACTCCATTTTCAGGGGTGTCGTTTGGAGTGGTGGGTTTAGACATTGATGGACTATCTCACACACAAACGAGCAAGAAGAGAGAGTGAAACGGGCAAAAGAAAACGACAAAAGAGAAAGCCAAATGAAAACGACAAATGTGAAGTGGGGGAGAGGAAAACGAGAGGCAACTGGCAACAAAAGTAAATGCAAGAGATGAGTTTGTGAGACCTACTTGTATAGATCTTTATTTCTCCTCCCCGGCAACGGCGCCAGAAATACTTCTTGATGTCAGCTGTGCTAATGCAAAATACCTTCCAATG